>NW_015539845.1:111542-115119 GCF_001515605.1 Sinocyclocheilus anshuiensis
TTTTGAATTGTTTTTAGCTTTATTTTTTTGTTTTCATTCAATTGAAATGTTGCTGTATGCATTTGTCATTTTTATTTAATTTATTTTCTTTTCTTAAATGTGTGTATATATATATATAGTATTTATAGAGTTTTAGCTTTTAGTTTGAATTACTTTTTCTTATTTGTAAGTCGCTTTGGATAAAAGCGTCTGCTAAATGACTAAAAGTAAAGTAAAGAACTGGTTTGTCCATCATCCTTAAAACGTGGGTCTAAAGATCCACATTAATACTCCTTATAATAATTTAGGCTACAATAATTAGAGCTTAAACCAGACACTGTGCAGAGAATTTAAAGGATGATGATGATGATGATGATGATTAATAATAATTTTTTTTTTTTTTTACAATAAGAGTTTTACAATAAAAACAAGAGAAAATATACTTTTGGCCTAAAGGTGGTTTTTAATTCGAAACTAAAAATCGTTTAAGAATAATTTAATGGGTCTACCATTATTTGACACCGATAAACCTGGATCACTGAACTCGAGCTGTTTATCCGGGTTTATCCAGGAGATGCACAAAATGAGTGGCGCTTGCGCCCTCCGGTGTCCTTCAACAGTATTACATTTGTAACATCAACACAACATGCAAGCATTTTCCCTGTCTATCTTTCCTAAACCGAGACGCTAAAGAAGTTTCTATATACAATAAATCACTAACGGGTTGTTTTTATTATTACAAAAAGCTGCCGTCAAAAACGGCAAACAAAAAGGTTACCAACGTGAATGCAAATTATTACAAATAACGTATATTGTTAGCTACTAGCAATTCCGTACAGTGAAGGCTAACACATCCGAACGCGTTCTGCGCTAAAAACGTCTGTGTGCGCAGAGAAATTCAGCCGTGTCTTGCTCTCGGGATGCGCCTTTAAGGATTCCTCCTCTGGCTTTCCTGAACTGACCTCTTCCCTTTGAAACCACTTCCTCCCCTTCTCCCAATCGGCCATGTTTAATTTGACTCATTCATGAAAAGTTGTACACACAACAGTAAAGCCATGATCTCGAAAGCTAAATAGTAAGGATGCACCGCCGCGTTGTTTGTACAGACTGAGCATTAATCAGCAGCAGTGGGAATAAAGAATAGCGCGTGAGGCATCGGCAGGTGGGCACTTATCAAATTCACATCAGTGGCGTAGAAAGAATAGCATTTAATACAACAATCATTCATAACGTTAGCCTGCTCGGTCCGTGACTGAGAAAGTTTAGTTCGTGGGAAATGATACGTCATGCATAATTTCTCCGAATTCAGTGTAGAACGGTTTTTGGTTTTTTTTCAATGCATAATGTAAGTTTTGTATAATGTGATAGTTTTTGCTCTAAAAAGGCCCAGAATATCAAAGACTCTAAATCCTCGCACTGACTACTTTCCTTAAAAAGTCCTTTTATATACAATTCTCGCATGTTAACGTTTATAAACATGTCTAATGTAATAAACATTATTATATGTCTGCTAAAAATAACAAATGCTTCATATTATACTATGAAATACTGTACCTTTGTGTAGTGTTGTTCTAGGAAATCATGAGGAAAAAGCAGAATGTGAAAAACAGGAAGGCAGAAGAGACTACGGTTGTCCAAGAGTTTGCGGTGGAAAAAATCATCCGCAGAAGAGTCAACGATGGAAAAGTTGAATACTATCTCAAGTGGAAAGGCTTCACAGAGTGAGCGTCTGGAACAAATGTTGCCTGTGTGTCAGATATTTATATTATTAATATGTACCAGCATATGACATATCTGTCGTACTTTCCACAGTGTAGAGAATACCTGGGAGCCAGAGGACAACATGGACTGTCCTGAGCTGATAGAGGAGTTTCTCAGAAACCTCACTGTCTCAGGAGAGACGGAACAATCCCTAGACCATGAGGTCCAGTCCAAGCAAGAGTTAACTGAACTGGATGCCGATACGGTTAGTGTTTTTATATACTGTATATATGCTGTGCCATTCACTTTCACTTCTACAGGAATATTACTGCACTACAGTGTTTTAAAATAAGCATTTTATACCCCAAAAATACATCAATAAATTTAATTGTGTTAGGTAACAAACTGCCAAATACTTGCCTTAATATGACTAACTGTCAGTGCATTGTATAGAGCAGTGGTTCCCAACCCTGGTCCTGGAGGCACCCCAACACTGCATGTTTTGCATGTCTCCTTAATCAAACACACCTGATTCAGGTCATCAGCTCATTAGTAGAGACTCCAAGACCTGAAACTGGTGTGTGAGAGAAAGGAGACATGCAAAATGTGCAGGGTTGGGGTGCCTCCAGGACCAGGGTTGGGAACCACTGGTATAGAGCAATGGGGACCAATCATGCTTCTGCAAGACCAGTTTCCACAGAGTTTAGCCCTAATTAAACACACCTAAACCAGCTAATCAAGGTCTTCAGGTTTGTTGGAGAAGGTGGAGCTAAACTCTACAGAAGGCTGGTCCTCCAGGAGCAGGATCGTACACCATTGGTACAGAGTTTTAGTCCTGTACACCCTCTCCAAATCTGCAGGTTTATCGCTCTTGCTGTGTGATATATAATTTAGTCCTCTTGTCAGGCTTTATGATAGTTTAGTTGTGTCTGGAATTCATGCAGGCTCACCAGCAGCCTCAGGAGGAGCTCATTGAGAGGGGTAATGAAGACGTTGATGATCACAACGCTGAGATCCCAGCAGGCCAATCCAGCAGCCCAGAACCAGACGGCATCATCGGATGCACAGACCAACAAGGAGAGCTCATGTTCCTCATCAAGTGGTAATATTTCTACATTGGACCATATGTGGAGATTCTTGTTATTTTACACTGCTTTGTTTAGTTTGAATGCAGTAATGATAATCTTTATTATTAAATTCTGTGATCAATGCATAGGGTTTTTTTTTTTTTTCAGATGCATTGATACACACCTTAATGTTAACTTAGCTTTTATAGTCCACATCACAGGTGAGCTGTTTAAAATAGCAACAGCTGATTAATATAGCAGCACATTGTTGGCAGGTTCTGAAATTTCCACAATATCAGGGTTATTATAGTTCATTCAATCTAAAACCATAAAAACATAATTTTCTTTACTTGAAATAAAATAAACAATAACTGAAATAAAATATTTTTAAAAACTTAATTTTTTCATTTTAAGTTAGCTGCCAAAGCAACATTTGGCATTATCATTTAGTTTAACATGTAGTAAAATAACTAAAACTGAAATAAACAGTAATAAAAAACTATGTAGACCTATAAAAATTACAAAAACACAACAAAGTTACTAAAACTTTAAAACTAATAGGAAAACAGGATATACAAAAATAATTTAAATTATAAAATAAACTATAATAGTATCTCAATGACACTAAAATAATACTATTATTGTTATTTTAGTATTATTTATATACTATTAAAATTATTTGTTAATATTTTAAATTTGGTTTTATTTTTTATATCTTAATTTTCTTTTTATTATTTTGTGTTTTTGTCTTTTTTTTTAGATGTTTGGTTTTATTTTAAATATTTCTATTTGCTCTTCATTTATTATATATATATATATATATATATATA
>NW_015539845.1:115553-160969 GCF_001515605.1 Sinocyclocheilus anshuiensis
TTACTGAAATAAATGAACTTTTCCATGACATTCTAATTTATTGAGATGCACCTGTATATATATTTATATATATATATATAATTGTTTCTATTCAATTAACTTAAAATAATTTTTAATAGTTTTAGTTAACTAACAATACTGTACTGTTTTAATACTGGTGCCAAGGTATTCCTTTCCTTTCATGTTTATGCTCTTCTTCAACACATAAATGGAGAGAAAGATCAAAAGCAACCTCACAGCAAAAAAAGAGATAGTTTGCAATGCTGTTGCCATTAATCCACCACTGCAGCTGGTAATTATGTGCTTTGAATTTGCTGTATTTGTCCATTAAGACTGATCATTATTTCTTTATTTCATCTCAGGAAAAACACAGATGAGGTAGCTTTACTGTCAGCCGGAGAGACCAGTAAAAAGTGGCCCGAGATGGTAATTCGTTTTTACGAGGACAAGCTGACCTGGCATGGAGAAGACGAGCAGTGAGAGAGAAATATGTAGCACTGGATACTACTGTACCTCCTGGCAGCTTTAAACATACACAAACACTGTGGCATAAGTTTACTGTTTGATGTACCATGTATTCAAAACGTGTGAATCCATACTCTAATGTGAAGCTCTTCCCAACACACTAACCTGTAGAAATGTGACTGGAGTATTAGAGCTCTACTGTAGTGTACTGTTTATACAAGTCCACCTAAGTTGATCATTAATCAGATGTTGTTGTATCTCTTGGTCTATTGTTTGAAAGTTCATTTGTGATGTTCATCATTCTGTCCTCTTTGTTACTGTGATCTGAACTGTGATTACACATAGGAGATGATGACAGATGGTACAATAACTGCTCGAGAGGGACTGTTTGATGTGTAGATTACTATCCGTACTATTAACCCCCTGGTTACGCACTTATTCAAGTTATACTGTGATGAATCCTGTGATCTGCGAGTGGCGTAGTGTGGCTCATGCAGGTATAAATCTAGGTTTGCACAAAACTAATTCTAGAATGTAGCCCATACAATCACATTTTTTTTGTGAACAACACTTTTGTTGTAGGTCAGTATCACTTTCATAGCAGTAGTGCAAATAGACCATTGATGTTTTGGGGTTTTGTGATTCAAGCCTTTAATCTGCAGTTTCGATCGTCTGGTTTCCTGTTTTCTGTAAAGATCACGGTTAACCTTCAATCTCGAGTGAGCAAACTCTAGGTGCTTTAAATAAACATAAAATTACCTCAGGAGTGTTTTGGTCATTCTTGTGTTGAATTGCAGTCGTCTTAAATCAAATAACTGTAATTACTGTACCTTTAGTACATTACATTGTAGAAATGAGGCAACCTTTTTCTTAGTAGATTGTCCTTTTAAATATCAAAATGTTCATGATTAGATTTTAAAATAACCAATCAGTGTTATTTTAGAATGAGATACTTTTTACAGTTTTTTTTATTAAATTTGGAAAATCTTATAAAATCTTTTTACATTTATTTTAAGTTTTAGGGGGGTTTATTTGTCTTTTTTTTTAATATGTCTATACATATATATATATATATATTTTTTTTTATATATATATATAAATTAGATGTTGCATTGGAAATTAGCTGAAATGAAATAAGAATTTGTATATTTATGTATGTGTGTATTTATTTATTTACATTTTATTTCAGTAAACATTTTATTTCATGTAATGAACATTTTTTATGGATTTAATTTTTTGGTAAATACAATAACCCTGTAACCTATCAGTAATATCAAGAGGTTTGAAAAGCTACAGGTCAGCTGTACATGAATAACTGTTTAAGTACTGCTAGTTGTTTCAAACATGCAGGCGTTATGATTATGGTACCCATTTTTTCCAGCTGCTTTTTCCTGCTCCTTTTATTTTTATGACGGTGCTAGTCTGCCATGTCTCTGGTGGCTTTTAAAAATGAAGCACCGCTGTCAGTCAGAGACACAAAATGAGCTCAGTTGTTTTTCCCCAGTCTACAGTTCCCATGAATCAGCCCCAGTTGGTCAACAAGACCAATGCCTCATGAAAATACTTCCTTTTTATTCTTCCCATTTTTAAAACCTCTGAGTACTGGCTGTGTGTCCTTGTCCAATGTGAGTTTGTGAGCGTATATACATAAGGTCTTTTCCACCGTTCTTGGACTTATGCAGGAATTCACTGGCGTGTGGGTGAGGGATCCTTGCATCCAGAAAGAGGATTTCTGGCATGCCTACATGGATTATGAAATCTGTATACATGTAAGTGCAATCAGAACATATGATACATGCAAAGTGGTACAAAACGGAGGGCAGAAACGTCCTGACCGTTCTTTGTATTTCATATTCACTCAGACAAACAGTTTGGCCTTCACTAAGAAGAGTTCCTGTGTGCGGCGGAGATACAGTGAATTTGTTTGGCTAAGAAAAAAGCTACAGGAAAATGCCATGCTCATGTATGTAACCATTGCATCCTGTTATTGTTATTTACCTTGTTCAGTAATTGTGCACGGATGGTTAATGGTCAATGGTGTAAAATATGTCCTTGAAAATCAAATTTAAGGTTCGTAGACATAAGTATATCAATTTCATTGATATTCTTCATTATGCATTATAATAACTGGACAGTTATATCACCCCGACATTTTTTTTATTTTGTCACAGAAATTGATCATGATCATCATATAGAAGGTGTACTGAAGTCATTGTACATGTGTGAACTACATTTTATTGTATTTTTTAAAAACAAAGGAAAACAAGCGTCACAGCATTGACCCAATTTGTATCCCAGCTAATATAAATACAAATAGAAAATGTATTGCTATTTACAAATTACTAATTGTTGCTAATTAATAGGGGTTGTTTTAGTATTATTTATATACCATTTTAGTATTTATAAATATTGATTAATTTGGCTTTTTTTTTTTTTTTTAAGTTTCAGTTTTAATTTTATTCATTTAATTTTAGTAATTTTGTTGTAATTTTGATCAACCTAACCTATTTAATTTCAGTTAAAGTTTTTCATCTAATCATTTTTTCCTTTATTGGTCACTTTTGTTTGGGGACCAATTCTCAATATTAACTAACTATTAACTTTAACTTTTGACTCAATAAGCTCCTAATTACACTTTTGTTTGGGGACCAATTCTCAGTATTGACTAACTATTAACTTTAACTTTTGACTCAATAAGCTCCTAATTACTGCTACGAATTCTTAATAGTTAAAGGTAGTTCGTAGGATTAAGGGATGCAGAATATGGTCAGGCTGAATAAGGCATTATTATGCGCTTCATAAGTACTAATAAACAACCAGTATGTTTACTAATAGCAGCAATATGCATGCTAATAAGCAACTAGTTAATAGTGAGAATCGGTCCCCAGAGTGTTACCATTTTATGTTATTTTGGCTTTATTTTAATAAACAAAAACATATTTAATAGATTTAGTTAACAATGACTATACTACCATATTATGCAATTGTGTTGTAGACATATTAAAGTTTCAGTCATTATTGGGCAGTTTTCTATGAGACAAATAATAACTGGACTTCTATGGTTGTCTCTGAATTGCAGAACACATCTACCCAAGCTTCCTCCAAAAAACCCGTTCTTCAGTCTCAACAATGCCAGAGAGATTGGAGCCCGTATGGGAGGGCTCAGGACATTTCTAGAAGAGTAAGTATCATAATAGGCCTAAAGAACATGTTGAAATAAAACATAAAACCATGACTGAAAGAACACATTTACTGTAGCTTGAGAACATGTGACATATCTCACGTACTGCATCTCTTAACTCGCCAAAAAAAAACACAGTAACTGAAATGGTTATGGTTTCTGTGATCAATTACTGTATATGCTTCCATCCTCAAGGGTGGTTCACAGCTCGGTGCTGCTTTCGGACAGTTGCTTACATCTCTTCCTACAGTCCCAACTAAGTGTGAAAAAAATCGAGGCCTGTGCTGAAGGCCGAAGTCGCTACACTGTGTCTGAGGCCATTCACAGTTTTGGCTCAGGAAACAAACGCTTTGAATCTTAATCTGAAGAGAACATGGAAGAAGAAGAAGATATGCACTGTGAATCAGAGCGACTGATTATTTGCTAATAAAATGGAGCCAACTTACAGTAGGTAGGCTACTAAATGCATGCCTAAAGACATTGCTGAGGCAGATAATATTCAACATTGAATATTTCAGCCCATTCTTGAAGAAGGACAATGAAACATGAAAAAAGTTACTGTCATTATTGAAACAGTGTTGTTTTGTCTCGCACTCATACTTTCTGAATCTGAAGATAAAGTTTCATCAAAGATAAACTTTGATGAAGATAACCTAATAAATTATTTAAACCACATTTGCTTACACATTAATGTCTTCCATGGAAATCAAATGAATGTATAAAAGCATAATCTGGCCTGTGTGGAAAACAGTTTGTTGTTAAAACTACAGATGTGTGCTGAGAGGTTTATGAGAGGGAATTTATGCTTGTGACGTCCCTTAAACGCAATAACCTAATAAGCAAACACAGAGCATTAATACATTAGGTGATTTATACCCGACCTCACAGAGCTAAATCATAATAATAATCTCTTCTCAAACAATTTTATTGCCATACTTAGCCATAAAAGATCATTGTCTGGATGTCATACAAATTGTGCCCTCTCATAAATATTTAGCAGTGGTGTGAGGCCAGACATGACCAGCAGATGGCGCCGCAGCTCTTCTGTCTTTCCATGACTGGCGGTCTCATGCCTGCAAAATCATGAACATTCACCAAAGAGAAAAAAAAACTCAAAGCAAGCAGTATTTCCCCTTTTTCAAATCATCCACTGCTTTCACATGCTTTGACTGGGACATGAAATCATCAAGACATTTCAGAACAGGAGTGTATCGCCACAAGCAAGCAGTTTAAGCCATTAAAATAAGGGCCACAAGCATTATCCAATAACCTAAACTAGCCTATATCTGAAATCATCAAGGCGAAAATATATTTTAGGTCACAACAAAGGGTCATGGTGTGGTGGCTGGTTAGTATGGCACCGTCAGAGACATATAAAGGGTTCAATCATACAGTATATATATGATTATAGGATCAAGTGAATGGGAGAAACTGTACCGCTCAATAGGCCTACTGCGCTGTAGTAGAACTTATCACATAATCGAAGTATATAGAAGAATAGAAGTGTCTCTTATAGATATAAAAGCGCTAAATCGCCTTTTACATAAAAACATAGCCTGTACTCTTCAACGCACATGTGCACAGTAAAAATATTACTTATAAATCCTTGTCTGCCGGTAGAGATATAACCAGTCAATAAAAATGTGTTCTAAGAACGTTTGTCTAATGTTCCCATTAAGTTATGAAAACATTATTTCTGAATGTTCTCTTAACATTCAAAATGTACAGTTTAAATGTTTTAAAAACATTTTTGTTGCTCTTACGAATGTTAAGAGAGCATTCAAGTTTATCATTTTGCAAACATATGGGAATGTTACGATTGAATGTTCTCAGTAGTAGAACAACAAAAAGTTAGACGAATGTCCAACTAAAACATTTCAGAAAATGTTCTATGAACGATGTGTAAATAGGCTGTGTTTTGTTTTGTTTTGTTTTTGTGTTTTGTGCGTGCTAGAAGAACGTTTGTTTATCATTTTGCAAACATATGGGAATGTTATGATTGAATGTTCTCAATTTGAAACAAGTAGTAACAACAACAAAAAGTTAGACGAATGTCCAACTAAAACATTTCAGAAAATGTTCTATGAACGATGTGTAAATAGGCTGTGTTTTGTTTTGTTTTGTTTTTGTGTTTTGTGCGTGCTAGAAGAACGTTTCTCTTTGAGAGAACCTCGTAAGAATGTTCTAAGGATGTTCTCTGTTAGCTGGGTATCAAGGTAGGCTAATCATTTTCATTTTAGCAATGTTATGTGTGTTTTCTCTCATTTGTTTACAAACTAGCCATTCATGAATCAGTCAGGTTTGCAAAAATGTCTGAAACTGTTTGATTTATTCTCACAGCGCTCACGCACCAAAGCGGTTTCTCATTTTATAACAAGATTGCTCATGATGATTGCTAATGATGGTGCTAATATTTCATTAAAATAGATGTTTTACCAATACCCACATATTTTTGTTGGGCTTTTAAACATGTGAAATTCTTACTAGATTATTATTCATTCTACATTATTTTGGGCTTATTTTACCCAGATCTGGCAACAATGGCATCAATTTGAGGTGGAAAACCTGTTTGGAAACCATCATTTCTACAACCATCTGATGACCCAGAGGCACAAAAATTACACACTTCAGCTTAAAGAAAGAGTCACACTGACACTTTCACTAAAAAGAGATTGCCTTGCCCCATCTCTTCCTGTCTTACTTGTACCTCTCACACTGCAGGCAAAGACTCATATGTCTTTGAGTCGCCCAACAGGTTGAAATGTTCCTCTAATCGCCTGCCCCCTGAACATCACTCGCCACGGCTCCCTTGAGAACCCTGACGGCCAGCTGCTGCTGTCTCTCTAACGATGGAGATCGTCTTAATAGGCTCTGCACACACTCAGTTGCCTGATAGCAGTGCTGGCAGCACCGGGCCTGAGACTCCCACTGGACGCACAAATACCAGTAAAAGAGGCTGGAGGTGTGTATGCGTTCTCACAGAGCTCACGCACCAAAGCGGTTTCTCATTTTATAACAAGATTGCTCATGATGATTGCTAATGGTGGTGCTAATATTTCATTAAAATAGATGTTTTACCAATACCCACATATTTTTGTTGGGCTTTTAAACATGTGAAATTCTTACTAGATTATTATTCATTCTACATTATTTTGGGCTTATTTTACCCAGATCTGGCAACAATGGCATCAATTTGAGGTGGAAAACCTGTTTGGAAACCATCATTTCTACAACCATCTGATGACCCAGAGGCACAAAAATTACACACTTCAGCTTAAAGAAAGAGTCACACTGACACTTTCACTAAAAAGAGATTGCCTTGCCCCATCTCTTCCTGTCTTACTTGTACCTCTCACACTGCAGGCAAAGACTCATATGTCTTTGAGTCGCCCAACAGGTTGAAATGTTCCTCTAATCGCCTGCCCCCTGAACATCACTCGCCACGGCTCCCTTGAGAACCCTGACGGCCAGCTGCTGCTGTCTCTCTAACGATGGAGATCGTCTTAATAGGCTCTGCACACACTCAGTTGCCTGATAGCAGTGCTGGCAGCACCGGGCCTGAGACTCCCACTGGACGCACAAATACCAGTAAAAGAGGCTGGAGGTGTGTATGCGTCAAACAAGCCACTCTAACGGTTGTATGGGGGCAATACCATGTTGACAGGCAAAGTCCCAGTGCAGGTTGCTGTGTTGGTTAATGTCAGCGGCCTGTCATTCTGTCCACCTTCCGAGATGACGTGCTTGGCCCTTGCAGTGGCATCTTCATGAGGTGTATTATTTATTTAGCAGGCCAGTCAGAACAACTGAAAGGTGACATTTGAATTATACTTTATACAAAGCATCTGTTTTTCCGTGAGCTCCTTCAGCTGTTTAATCCAGTTGTGAATCATGTTAGTACACCAGATAAGGACACCAGATAATAACCATAATTGCCTATTGAGTCAGGTAGAATATGAAAAAAAAATAAAAAATACCTTTGCAAAAATTCACTAACGCTCTTAACACTGTGTGATGCAAGTAAAGGACATCGTGCCTTCAAAATAAAAGAGCCAATCGTTTAGTCTTTACAATTTTTTTTTTTTTTTTTTAATATGTTATTGAAATGTGAGTTTTGCAAGCAGCTTTTTGAGCTTTTTTTCTCATTTAATTAGACAGGAGCTGTACTTGCATGAATGAAAATAGCCTGATTACATTTCCAAGTGAAAAGGTTGCTTAATTGCTTTGAATGTGCATTTGTAGTGCACTTCAAATATTAAAAGTATATTTAAAAAAAACTGTACTTGCAGATAATCTAATATCAATAAAATAATTTCCTCTTAAGTGTATTTTCATGTTTTCCTTTAAATACATTTTATACATTTGTGCTCTAAAGAAGCATACTCGTTTTGTTGTTAACTAAAATACTTTTAGCACAAGTACTTGATTTTAATTTTAACTGCACTGTGTTATTCAATATTATATTTAAAGTTAATGCATAGTAAATGTAATAAATTGCAGCTTCATTACAAATATGTAATTACAAATTTGCTTAAGTTCATGAAATGCACGTTTTAATAGAAATTACATTGAAGTATATTTTAATTTACTATAAATTCTTTCAGTAAATTTGGCAGCACTCTTTAACCATACAGTATTTCAAAGACATTCGAAGTAATTATGAAATGACACATAAAGATGTAAGTTCAGCTAATTGCATTTAATATAAATGTAAACTTTAATACATTTTCATTTAATTGAAATTAACGCGCAATTAAGTGTCCGAATAAGTTCAATGTTATTTCTGTAATAAGTGTTCTTTTTAAAAGTACGCAAAAGTGCAAATCTTTTTTCACAAGGGTGTACATACTGAACATGAATGTATTGTGCGATGAGACATACAAAATTCTGGATTGCTACAATGACTAATTAGCACAACATTTCGTATTAACGTCCTTTTTTGTATAGCTTTTGCAGCTTGTTGTTTTATTGTATTGTGTGGTGAGGAGGACCCATTGTAACATTAAATCTATTTTAAGGTCTGATTGTTTACTAAAATTAGTCCTCTTTGGAAAGCATTTCTTATTGAACCGCCTTGTACACCATCTGTAAAGACTGCTAAAGGAAGCTATGCTATGCTAATGTTATATGCCTTTAGTTAGAACACGTCTGACACATTTGCTACATTAATTAGATTACTGTGTCGTCCGGAGGTGAGGGTGATATTCATTATAAATTCATAATCGGGGAAACAAAGGGCTCCCGACTGCATGAATGACAGGTAAAGTCACCTTTGGACCTCCTCTACTCAGCATAGACCAGCGAGGGCGGCAGGGAGCACACCAAATTGGGGTTGAGAGGACACACCGCTGAAGCTGTCTTATTAAACCACACAGGGTTTGTTGAGTTGTCTGTGATGTGTGAGGGAGAGAAAGAGAGAGAGAGAGAGAGAGAGAGATAGAAATTGTGGGTGTGAATGCAGAGAGCACAGTGGGCATGAGTGTGCCGTATGCATTACCCCTCCCATCACTTTCACACATAGCGGTAATGAAGCTGTCATGGCCGCCAGCATGTGGACATGGTTGATATTCAAATGAGAGCGCCGTTCACCTGCTGAATACAGACCAGTCCAATTATGAGCTTAGGGCAGCGACCAGGTCGAGGAAAAGGGCAGATACACTGTTCCACTGGCGTTACTTCCAGTCTGGAAAAGATTTTTCATGGAAAACCACCTTGCATGATGTCTAGAAAACTAACTATGGTGAGCGCAATGTTAAAGGGGACATCGGATGCCAAAGTTGGTATGATTCTTTAGGGTCTTCATGAAATGTCTGCAATATACTTGATGTCATACTGCTCAGAAAATCAAAATAGCTTGATAATTGAGACTGTTTAGGTTTTTGGGGGAATAAAAAAAAAGGAGTGAATGGATTTTTATCATTGTAGGGTGGTTGTGTCCATGCACTGCTAAGACATATTTATATGCAAACACCAGGTGAATTTTGCATCCGATGTGATCTCAGATGTAATACTGACACCTAGTGGTGTGGATGTACAGTAGCCCCTCACAAAAGCAACTCTTTTACATTGCTATTGTATACTCTATTCACAGGCAAATTTTTCACCCATGAATGATTAGTTTTCGCAACTGACAGTTTCTGATAACAGGACGGGTTGGCGAAATATTGTTAATAGTATTCAGCTGGTGGTGTGATCTCAAAAAGGCGGCCTCCGTGAGGTGACGTACTACAGTACATTTGAAATAAAATAACTTTTTCTAGATCACTGATATAACTAGAGTCTTCATCCCATGTGAGTGTACACCATTTAACACATCTTGTCAAAAGTGCAATTCATTTCTTTAAAACTTTTTAACGAGGAAAAAATGACTGATTGCACCTTTAAGGAATAGTCAATGCCAGACCCAATGGACCTCTTTCGCCATCTCCTAAATGAGAGGAGCATTGTGACAGTCAATTTATTTTTAGCCATGCAGCGTACAGCTAATAGGAAGCCATTTCAGATGCTGCTATTGACTTCAGCGGTATACTATAGTGCTCCACTCTGAGAGAGCTATTGACTAGTCTGTAATTGTCTGTTTCCCTCTTCTACAGACTGTTAACCTTGAGCTGCCACAGGGGGAAGAGGAGCAGGAATGGCCATGGCTGACAGTCCCGCTTTACTGTCATGACAGCACTAAAAACTGAGCAGACCTTCACCTTCACCAAGTTTGAAGCGAACACTGTCTTACATCTGATGCCAGGGTTTTCAACAAAGGGTCCTCCACAGGGTGTGGGGATCTATGTATAAAATGGAACGATTATGTTTTTAAATGGTTAGAAAAAATCAAGCAGGGAGCAAACACTGTCCCTAAATGTAGAAGTTCATTTCTGACACTGCTAATGCTTCTGTTGTGTGTGTGTGTTTCTGTGTTAATCATAGTGTGTGGAGGTCATCTGTTCATGCTGAATGAGCAGAATTAATTCTCCAAAAACAGAAACTACAAAAGGTAACAGAGAGGGGAATGACTCCACAGGGGACACCACCATCTGCTTCAAGGCTTGTCAGCGCTTTTTATGATACCAACTGCATATTGTCTCACAATATAAACATGCTCACTCATACACACATCAGATTTGTAGCTTGTTGACCTTTATTGTGTTTATATGCATGTACAAATAGATCGTTATCAAAAGTGACCATTTCCATACAGCCCAGTAATCACATCAGATATGTACAGTAAGTGTTTGTCATTTTACAATTAACACCTAATGGAGCAAGTCAATGTTCAGAAATAAAAAAACAGTATATGACTGCAAAATTATACCTATAATAGATTATACTGAAAGGTTCACTCGCAGCCTTAGATTTTCAACCCGTTCTCATTGGAAAAAGTAAGCTTTTATGACTTCGTGATTCCATGTGAATTTGTATGATTTGATTCATATTAAAACGTATGATTTTTAGAAGAAAAAAAAACTAAGCATGAAGGTCCACCCCCAAATCTAACCTAAGTGGGGTGTAAGCAGATCATATGAAAACAGACAAATGAGATCATCCAAATTTGACACAAATTCGCCTAAAAATGGATTTTTAAGCCAAGTGCAACTTACAAATATAAATGTATATTTGATAATTATATCACAAATATAAAATAAAATATTATGCATTTTTAAATTAAACTTTATATATATTTTTGAATATATCATATCATGTCTAGTGCACCAACTGAACCAGGACCAGCACTGGTGCCACCTCCAAAAAATATAGATGCGTGATGCATCCGATGAAATATAGCAGATAAGTAAGGTCCTGCAATGTGTTGCTATTGGATGCCAACAAACACTCACGGCCGCTTGCTTTGAAATTGAATTACAAACATACAGACACGGGGGTACAGTGATCTACAAGCAAGATCCTCTTCAAAGGCTTCTTGTGTCTTCCATACAATATATACGCTCTATCACCTTGCAATAACTCATTGTCTTCCATCAGATCTGCACTGCAGTGAAGGGGAGGGGATTCGTCTATGTGTCCTGTCTCAACATTAAGCTCCATCTGAAAAACAGCCCGCCATGCCACCGCTGCCAAAGCCAGACATCTTCCCCGTCACTCACTTGTCGGCAGGGAAATGAATCTGGATGCAGCATGTCCCCCATTCATCAGCCTTGACAGGCTACCTTTGCCTGGTTCCGCTCGGATGGGGTCCCCGTCACTGCGGGCGGGAGAGCATATTTCTGCTGGAGATGAAGAAATTACTGTGTGTGCAGCGCTGTGAAGTGGCTCGTGTCATTTGGTTGGGTATTAAACAGCATCAAGTTGCCCTCATCTCACAAATACTTCTAGAGGGCAAATCCAAAGATACACGTTTTATATTGCAATCTTTTTTTTTTCAAATTCTTTCATATTATAATGGGTTGATATAACCTTGAAGATATAACATCCTCCTGAAAGCAACTACAGGTGCATCTCAATAAATTAGAATGTCGTGGAAAAGTTCATTTATTTCAGTAATTCAACTCAAATTGTGAAACTCGTGTATTAAATAAATTCAATGCACACAGACTGAAGTAGTTTAAGTCTTTGGTTCTTTTAATTGTGATGATTTTGGCTCACATTTAACAAAAACCCACCGATTCACTATCTCAACAAATTAGAATATGGTGACATGCCAATCAGCTAATCAACTCAAAACACTTGCAAAGGTTTCCTGAGCCTTCAAAATGGTCTCTCAGTTTGGTTCACTAGGCTACACAATCATGGGGAAGACTGCTGATTGTTGTAAACAATCTTGAAAATATAAGCAGCTATACAATTATAGGACAAAGTTTTACATATATGCCATTATAATTTGTGTTGTATTTTTAACCCCGTCCAAAGCCACGCCCCCTGAACACATATACGCTCACAGACCAGAATACCAGAGACAACATTACTATAACAGGCTGCATCAGTGGTTCCCAATTCCAGTCCTCGCGCTGAATGTTCTGAAGTGAAGTAAACTTCAACGGATTTCCCCTGCTCAGGGAGTAGGGAGCAATGAACACTGTGTAGGGACCATATCGATCGGAACACAGTTCATGCACTTCTAAAGAGCTGGTTATCTGAATCGGGTGTGTTAACTAAGCAAGACATGCAAAATATGCGTGAGGACTGGAATTGGGAACCGCTGGGCTACATCATGTGTCATTCGCCGGTGAGAAAACTTTAAAAGTACTAGAGTACCAGGAAGGAAGTTCGGGTTGTTGATGTATGTCTGCCATTCTCACTCTGTCTACACAGCGTGCGTGAACGTGCTGATGACGTGTCCTGTCTGCGTGAACCGGATGCGCAGAGGTATGCTAATACATACGTTGACAGGCAGGTAGGAAAGCCAATTAAAACGCTCGGACCGAGGGTTTTGATTGGATGAACATTTCTTGGTCCTACGCCTTCCACAGAATATATAAATACAGATAAATACATTTAGACTAGAGATCTTAATGATTGCTATCGGGATGTGTAGAGACTTTCAACCCTTTAAACATTTAAACTAACATCGTGATATGCTTGAACTGTTTTATATATAGATTTTATTTTAGGCAAGGCTAAAACATAGGCTACGACCAACCCACTGTCTGCCACTGGCCGCTTTGTCGTTACTTAAAAAAAAAAAACTTACATTTAACGAACAAAAAAGTAGTTTTTACTTTATAAAAAACGAAACAAAATATAATCACTTTTCCATTACATACAAAACTGAACTATTTTAATAGCTGAAACAGTAAGCTTTTTTTGGGAAAAGGGGAAAAAAGACTGGCTAGAGCCTATATTTGAGGCCCGTGCAGGGCTCTTATCCACTTCATCCAACACTGTTTTGTTTTCTGTTTTCATCTGTGAGCATGCTCTTGATATATGTATTTTACAATTTTGTTGAGTTTAAAACATGTGACACATTTGTTCTATTCTCACTGATCGTTTGGTCCCCCATAAATTTTTTTTAAAACTGTGTGTACCCTCGGAAGAAATGCTGCAGGCGTCCTTGCTGTAGGGTCACATGACAATGACAAATGTAGTAGATTTCATTCATAATACAGACATTCAAAGTATATCATACTTTTTAACAGTTGCTAAGTAATTGCTTTTTCAAAAGAAGTACAGTACCTACTCAATTACCGAATCAGTGTTTTGAACAAAACAGTTGAATGAATCGTTTCACATTCTCATCACCACCTACTGATTTATCTATATGTAACCTGCAAAGTCAATGAAAGAGTCCACCACAAAAACACACTTGAAACATGGATTCAGGACTTGAAACATGGACAAGCAACAAATGAAAAGTCCCAGTTTTTTTGGACTGTTATAGCAGCGATCACTCTTCAGTCAGTTCACTCTCTCTTCACCCAATCAGATTTGAGAACCAGAACTATCTGTTGTATACATTGTTTAATCAGCACTTCTTCACCTGCTTTGAATCATAATAAACAGATATGGATTTTGCTTCACACATACATCTTAAATCACATTCATTACAATACCATTTAACTCACTTCTAACCTGTAGCTATTCATCTATGGCCCATTGTAGCACACTTATTGAGACAAAGAGCCCCTTAGAGGAAAGGGATCATTGGCATCATTGTAACCTGTTCCTGAATGAATGGGCATAACCGATTTCTGCAGACACATTTTAAATAAGTGGGTGCAGTGCTTAAAGGCGCACTGTTTCACACAGCCCCCTCGATGTGATGGATAACCATGCCAGAATTGCGCCAAACTAATATCTTGTTAGAGGAAGAAAAGGCCCAGTGGGTGAGCTCTATGTGTGTGTGTGTGTGTGTGTGTGTGTGTGTGTGTGTGTACGTGGAGCTTTGGGAGGGAGGGCCTGGTCTCTTGAGGGTCCCTTGTATCCCTGCCAGACCGTATAAATCAGCACGTGGCCCACGGCCGCAATAAGCTAGAAAATAAAAAAAGCATAAAAGTGTCGGAGTGAAATAGAGGAAGGGAGAATTCTTTTATGATGAAACTAAATTCTCCTTACTCTGCAGTAGATCCACTTCCCTCGGTCTGATTGTTTACTCCTGACACCATTCATCATTACGCTGCCACAAATGACTCAAATTACCACACCTGCTACTCGTATAATACCCACACAACCAGGGCTTAACACTCAGGTAATTGTTTCAGAAGGAATTCCTTCAGTACGACCTGATGTGATGTCATACATGAAGGGGAGAAATTAAATCCACACACTTTGGATGTGTGGTGGTGAATGTGACTACAGTGAAATTCATGCTGGTGTCAGTAGCAATCTAGAGTGGTCAAGAATATGATTTTAGAGAAATATATTGTAGAATCAGGGTCAGTGAATCTTTATTTCATTCTAATATTAATTTGTTAGTTTCATTATTAATATACAGTATGAACATTTTTAATCCAAGTGTAGTGTTATTGAAGCTGCATAAACGAAGTGATGCAACCCATGTAGACAATATGAAGGCATGTGAAAACTATGTAAAGTACAATTATAAATGCCTCAATGTGAAAATTCTTGCCGATACAGAGCTGATAATTGACTAACTAAAAACAAAAGTCTATACTATTTTGTCTAAATACATGAAAAATAATAATAATAAAAACTAAAATAAATGATTTTCAGTGCTATGTACAGTATGAAAAGTGGATATTCATTTTGAGATTTACTAATTAATGGTGTTATTAAGTTATTTATGTTTTTAAAGATTCATCTTAAGTGAACATTAGATGACAGCAAAGGTAATCTAAATGTAAAAATAAGCGTGCACAACTGAAAATCGATTGACGGATACATATCAAATGTTGACTGACACTGATAAATTAAAATCTCTTAATATCGACCGATAACTGACATGTCTTTGTTTTTGTTAATGTTACATTGGCTGATATGGCAGTTGTCTTGAACATATACTGACACCTAATGGTGTGGATGCAGCATCAACAAAGAAAACGTTTCGTAACTGATGCCATTGTAGAAATGTGCTATTCAGAGTCAGCCATGACTAATGTATTCTGAGATGGAAAAAAGTAACAGGAAGATTACTGACATAAAACAAGTAGCTGGCCGTGTGATTTCAGCATGGCAGCTACCATGAGGTGACCATTTCCATATAAAATAAAACCGCTTTTATTAGGCTACTGATATGACTAGATGTGTAATACATACATTCATTAAATGTATATTTCAAAAAGCACTATTACTTTCTTTATGTGTTAAGCTTTTCAATGGTGTAACATGATGGAGTGCACCTTTAAAACACTCCCTCCTTTTCATCGTTATATATGTTTGAACAGCACAGTATAACAGGGAAATGATCTGCCTGGCTTCTCCTGACTCAGTCAGACATCTGAGAGGCATTCACGGTGTTATATCAAAGAACACAAAATGTCCATGACCTCTCCGTGGCATAAGTCACATGACAGCACCTCTCCAGCAACCCCTGACAGATGTGAGCACCCTCTTGGGCTTGAGGTGCTAAATCACCTCAGGGACACACAGCCCAGCCATGAACGACCAGTCATTCCTCAATGACACTTTTAAGCTCAGCATTTCCAATCTGATCAAGATCCACGTTCCTAACTTATCCTAAACGCTAACTTCCTGGACCCAAATCCCAGCTGTACTGTGAATCACAACATTGACTAGCTTGATTGCTAAATGCGTGTGTCTGTGTCTGGATGCTGTAACATCTACAATTTCAGACAGAGTTTGGCAGCTGTCTCTGGTGTCAGATGACTATAGTATCAGATGGCCGATTTGTCTTCTCATTGGCCAGCTCACGCTACGAACACACAGGACCTTCAGTCATGCGCTAACAAGCGTTAGCATGCCAAGCTGGACACTTTTCTGGCAATCAGAGTCAGGTATGTCATTGCTGTATACAGGGGAGCAGCCCAGTAAATATTCTGCAACGCTGGGACGGACGAGTGCGTGGGAGATATGTTTATAGCAAGTGGAAAAACGCTTGTCATGCTGATGGCCCTGATTTATTCTGGGAGAAAATCTGGCACATATATCACTTCTGATGGCCAAGCAAGGCTTCATTCTTATACATGCACACACACGCACAGGCATTCTCTCTCAATGCTATTTGCTTTCTCTCTCTATTAGCCCTTCAAATACTAGGAGGTCTTAAACATGACACCAGATGACACCCACCCTGCTGAGAAACTTGTGCCGATTTTCTTCAAACATATATCTCCAACCACACAGTGTATAGAAGAGTCTTACTTTATTTTAGATCCCGTTACATGACACTACCAATTACAAAGAGACGATTTAAGGGGAAAGACCAAGATCAAGCCAAACACAGCCAAAATCACTTTTTTTAATCAGTAAAAAAAAAAAAAAAAAAAAAAAACTAAAAATAAAAGTAATATTTTCAGTAACTGAAATAAATCTAAAATAAAAATAAAATAATAATAAATTAAAATAAATGTATAAATAAATAAAGCTATAATTAATTAAAATAAACTATAAAGAAATACTTCAAATAAACTATAAAGAAATACTTCAAATAAACAAAATGAAATAAAAAATAATTGAAAAAAGAAAAAAGCACATTAAAAAAATGACCTAAACTTAAACGAAAACTAAAAATCTAAAAATAAAGGCTAATTCAAAATAGTAATAAATGCTAGTATATAAATAATACTAAAATAACACTGAAATTTGCTTACAAAGATAATGTATCTCGAATTAAGTTACAAATTTTATGACAACGTCTATTTATTTATTTCTTTGTAAGCCTGAACCTCACTAAATGTTGTATTTATGCTTAAAACAAGAATATTGTTAATATTTTTTGCAATTCTCAGCATCAACTGAATTCATTTTATTTTAAAGGGGTCATATGATGCCATTTCAATTTTTCCTTTCTCTTTGGAGTGTTACAAGCTCTTGGTGCATAAAGAAGATCTGTAAAGTTGCAAAGACTAAAGTCTCAAATCCAAAGAGATATTCTTTATAAAAGTTCAGAGTCAGCCACACCTACCTAAAACGGCTCGTTCTAACACGCCTCAACATACCTACCTCACTATGTGGGAAGATTTGCATAACACCGCCCAAATGTTCACGCAAAGAAAGAAGGCGTAACTTTTATTCTCGCTGTAGTATTGTTGACGCTGCAGCCATGTCCTGAAGGCGCTGTGTGCTTCGTTGTGAAAGCGAAATTACTTTGTTTGGTCTTCCAAAAGAGGACGATATCCGCTTCGTCATGCCTGGAGCTGATCCGTGCTGGTTGCTGAGGAAATACGATTCAAACGCGAGTTTTAGGCAGTAGAGTAGCACTTGTTGTTTGTCATTTCTCCGATCACAAATGCAGACAGAGTTTTATGTTTACTCGGCGCGATGCAATGCAACGCAATGCGTAAAAAGACAGTATAAGTCATTATAATCAGTAATTATGTCCCCACTGGATGCAACAAATGCCTCGTTTGTAATGGGTTTTAATGTTTTTGTCTCGTCGCTCCGGCCGGACACGGCATCAACAGTATGTGAGGGGCGTAACATTTCCGTCTGACGCTTGAGGTATTCGGCCAATCGCAACGCATTGGATAGCTGGCCAATCACAGCACACCTCGCTTTTTCAGACCGATGAGCTTTGTAAAAATCGACGCGTTTCAAAAAGGCGGGGCATAGAGGAGAAACAATAATGTACAGTATGTGGAAAATAACGTGTTTTTTAACTTTAAACTGCATAAACACATTTCATTACACCAAAAACACAAAATAATGTTCTTTTTAGCAGCATCATATGACCCCTTTAAGAAAAAGACAAAAACTAAAACCCCGATTAAGGAAATTATTGTTGTAGTGTAATAATAATAGTAATGATAATAAAAACCTAATAAAGCCAAACTTTTTATTAAACTTATTTACTCTCATATTTAGAGTTTAAGAGTTTTATTTAAACTGATGCAGGCACTGTGTTTTTATGTTAAAGAAACATCCCAAGCCTTGGTACCTGTTTGAGAGCTGCAATCCTGGTCACATTTCAGACGTAAAACTTTGCTAGAACCTTTCGAAAAGTCATTGGAGGGATCTCTCTGTTCCTCTGATAAATGAGAATTGGCTGTTTGCTGCTACCACTACAGCCAAATTAACAAGCTGAATGGACAACAATTAATAACGGCCTCGGGTCTGCAGGGCTTTTAATGAATTACCCATCCCTTTCCTCTGCTGTCCTGTCTCTGATTTAATGCAAAGCAGCTGATCGCAGACAACACCTCATGAAATGTGTTCCTCAAATCACCATACTACAGATAGAGGAAATCAAGTTTGACTCTCATTTCTCCAAAGTCACTGCAAATTGTGAAAAAACAGTGGAGTTCTAAATGTTTTGGAAGCTAAATAATGGCTCTGTCCACATGATAACTGAACATTTACCAGCAACAGTTTCAAAACTAAAGCAGTTTACATCGAGCCCTAACTGACTGAGGAGGTCTAAAATGCATATTGAGAGCTATCCGTCAGCATTCCCATTCAAATCAATGGCAGTTGCTCAGCTGGCACATAACCCTTTGGAAGTATGTGACCAACAGACAGGGAGAAGTCTTTTAAGAGCCCTCCAAAAAATAATGTATTACTGGTCAAATATTTATCAGTGTCTGTATATACTCATCACACAATATGTAATAAGTAACGGATTACAGTTTACATGGAAGTTTTTAAGATTGTTGTCTGCTTTTACCGCATGTTGCTTTATTGCGTCACGTCTAGGCAATACAGTCTGTTAGGTAAGTAACACCAATGCCCTTTTGTGACTGTGCAGTCCGAGTCAGTTACACAGGTCTAAAGCTAAACTCTCAGTTGCACTATAGGGTACCATCACAGTATTTCCTTTAATTGATAGAACACTTGCCTGGTAAAATATGAAGGCAGAGCGCTATGGCCATTATGAATCATCGCAGCATGCGTGGAAAATGTGAAGCGTCAGCACCCTGCTCTGTAACGCCACGGGTCTACAAAGGTACTTTACATTAGACGCCTGCATGAGTTGCATCTGCTGCGACTGACCCCAATTAATATTTGCTTACATTTCAGTGGTGTCTGCATCAGATTTAGAGGCATAAAATGAAGACAGGGCCTTAATGGGATGCTGACAGGAGGCCAGTTGGAAAAGTAGTATATTTCCCTGAGAAACGCCTGGGGATACCACATAAATAAGCCCCTGTTATTTCCAAGAGAGTTAGTGAGGTGTGCCTTTCTGTAAGTGTGTGTGAACGAAGAAAAGTGAAATAGAGAGAAAAAAGAGGGGAAAGTAATAAAGGTGTGAATAGTTCTGGATAAATGAGCAAAGAGGTATTAAAACACTACAATGTTCTTCAGTTATATGGTAATAAATCACATGTACACCCAAAAAGGCAGATTTTTAAAAAATATATTGCTATTTAAAGGGATAGTTAGCTCAAAAATAAAAATCCTTTCATCATTTACTCACCCTCATGTTATTTCAAACATGTATGACTTTAATTATTTTGCATATGCAAAATAAGAAAAGGATAAAAAAAATCCATACAGTGAAAGCCAGCGATATCCAAAACAAATTAAATGTGCATTTGAAGTGAACTTCAATTCTTAAAAGTATATATATATATATAAAAAAACTGTACAGATAATATTAATGAAATAAAAGGCTACTTAAGTGTACCTGAAGAGAGTACACTTACAAAGCTATGTTTAAGTACACAAAGTGCAATTTAATAACGTCAAATTAAGTTTTACTTTGAACGTACATTTTAAATCCTATTTTAATATTTTTTTGTTGTGCTTTTGTTGTACACGTATTTTGATGTTCTGACTAACATACAAAAGAAAGTACAGTACTTGATTATATATTTTTTTGTAGTGTTTTATTCGATATTACATTCAAAGTTAATATATTTTAAATATACTAAATTGCAACTTCCGCATTACAAATGTGTAAGTTTGAATATATGACATAGAAGTTTTAACAGAAATGTCATTAAACGTTTGTCATTAAAGTATATTTTTGTTTAAGATTTTACCATAAATACTTGTCAGTTCATTCGAAGACCATATTTCAAAGACAATAAACGTAATTATGAAAGTGCATATATGTACTTAAGTCCTACTTGTGTGGGTCAAAAAAATTACTTAGTAAAGATAAATTTAATCTTTTTATTTAATTGCAATTATCATGCAGTTAAGCATTCAGTTCACACTTAAGTACATTCTTTTAAAGTATTTCCATATCAAGTACTACTGTTAAAAGTGTGCTAAAGTGTACTGCTTTTTCATGAGGGTGATTGAAAATATGCCTTTCATACTTTAATCCGTATCAACTTTCATACACACAAATACATAAAACATTTTCAGTATAATTTCCCCTAAATCCTGACCATGTTTTGCAGATGTGTTCCACACAAATAATGATATAATCCATCTGTGAACGGTCATTTTCTTTTACACTGTTAGCTCATATAAACGGCATCATTACCAAATTGAGCAGTTAAACCAAAAGGGCACCTGCTCTCCGCTTTGCACTCTCTGCATTACTTTCAGCTTGACTCAACAAACTTTTTTTCCAGTTGCCTGTTAATTATTAGCGTTTTAGCATCATTACTAGAATTTAATGCTCTCCAGATTAATTGTTCTGTGGCATTTACTTATGAAACCTATATTTTTCCAACAAATTGTAATAAAGGATATGCAGCTGTCCGGAGCAGAGCAGGGGAACGAGTGCAGATCCATTAACCAAATCATTTATTAGCCTATAAAATCAAATGGTAATATTTAGCAAAACGGTCCTCGACGACAGCCAGCACGGTAGCTCTTTCATCACAGACAAATTTTGCTGAAAGCTGAGAAGATGGTAAGATTGCCCACTGTCTGCAGGATGTTTGCCAAAACTATGTGCTAATCTTCCGAACTATGATCTAGGAATCTGTCTGAGAGAAGAAAACACACAAGATTACATCCTAATCACCCTTTTGGGTTTGAAACTTAAAATCAGACAGCAAGACAGCAAGAAACAGCACGTCTGATCTCTGATTAGACAGCTGGGGAAACATCCAACCAAATCTCTGCTGTCCACGAACACAGATTTCCGCCCCCCATGATGGACTGCTCCCCGCGGCATACACACCTCCCATTTAATGTAAAACCGCCTATGACTAATTATGGTAATTCATTACATCTCCAATTAGGTTGTGGGATTTATGGCAAAATGGCCCCATAAAGAGCAGGATTTATGGAGCCTTTGAATGTCACCCAGAGGACAGAGGGTTGGCTTCATATCATTCTGCTCTGAGCCTCCAGCTCACTATATCATCAGCTCAAGAGACAAAGACACTCCACCCTGCTTTGTTCAACCACAAATGCTACCCATCACTGTAGTAAAAACCAGGGCCTACCCAGGTAACAAAAAACACATTTTAAGAAGGTTTTGATAATGTTCCCATTAAGTTATGAAAACGTTCATTCTGAATTTTCTCTTAAGGTTTTTAAAACGTTTTTTTTCTTTTTTATGTGAACATTAGCGAAAACATTAAAGGGTTAGTTCACCCAAAAATTTAAATTCTGTCATTAATTACTCACCCTCGTGTTGATTCGAAACACGTAAGACCTTCAACTAACCCTTTAACGGAACAATTTATTTTGCAACAGACCTTACATTTGAAAGATCTCTGAGCATTTTGAAACAAGCAGTAAGTAACATTAAAACCATTAGACGAACATCCAACTAAAATGTTTCAGAAAAAAACGTTTGATGAAGAATGTATAAATGTTGTTGTGCTAACATTTTGAGAACGTTATTAGACCAGATTTTGAGAACATTATTATTTATTTATTATCTTATTTGGGTCATATTCCAAGATGTAGGCTAGAATCTGTGATTGTGAAGTACAGTAAATATCCACACCGGTGCGGTGACTGACTGCCACACATACTCTTCAGAACATTAGATTCATCCACGCTGGAGCCGCGCCGACTCACAACCCACGCAAGCTAGATAATTCCACACACAGCTGCAATTCCAGGTTTTCAAACAGAGATGGCAACAAAGAGGCAAAACTTACGGACTGCAGCTTTAAACTGTCAAGTACATTTCCAAAGTAATCATAATGTACTGACTAAAGTGATGTCATTTAAATGTCCAGTTAGTAAAATATTTTTTGTATGTATAATAATGACAATAAAAATTGAGTTTCAGATGAAGAGGACATGTAATATAAAATATAATTCTCTAATTATATTCTGATTTTGATATTAAATATGACACAAATAGTTCTTTGTGAGATTCTAGTATTCTCAGAGAACACTCTAAATTGTGTTCCAAAGATGAACGAAGGTCGTACGGGTTTGGAACAACATGAGGGTGAGTAATTAATGACAGAATTTTCATTTTTGGGTGAACTAACCCTTTAACAGAACAATTTATTTTGCAACAGACCTTACATTTGAAAGATCTCTGAGCATTTTGAAACAAAAAATGGTTTTAACATTAAAACCATTAGACGAACATTCAAATAAAATGTTTCAGAAAAAAACTTTGATGAAGAATGTATAAATGTTGTTGTGCTAACATTTTGAGAACGTTATTAGACCAGATTTTGAGAACGTTATTAGACCAGATAACTTGGAACGAATGTTGTATTAGCCTTACTAGAATAACTTTGAGAGAACGTTAGCTAAAGTTTTGAGAATGTTTCCTGTTTGCTGTCTCTACAATCGCATTATATAGAGTTTTACCAGTGCTGGGTAGATTACTTACAAATTGTAGTCCATTACTGATTACAGATTATATGATGAAAATTGTAGTAGGTAGCCTAATGTAATCTAGGTTACTCATTTTAGGTCATGTATTCTGACTGCTTTTTACCTAACTTATTTTAAACCCATAGTTTTCCCCCCCAAATTCAGAAGCATGGATTGCAAAATGATTTACATTACATTTACATGGTCATTCTAGCTATATTGTGAAATAGCCAAAGCTAAATGGTATGACACAGTAGGATTTCTGTAAAGGAAACATTAAAAGAGAAAAAAAGAAGAATCAATAAATTACGAATAATTTACTGCCATTTTATGAATAATATGTAATTATGTAATCCATAAAAAAAAACTGTAATCCGACTTTAAAATGTAATAAAATCCAATTACAAGTACTGAATTTTTGGAATCTGATTATGTAATCCAGATTACATGTAATCAGTAATTTACTATCCAGCACTGAGTTTTACTATATAAAACACTGATCCAAGTGGGACCTCATTAACCTGAGATTTTATCTTCAAACATGTGATCAATAGTGACCAGTCTATTTGAACCAGTTTATATAATCAACACTTCAAATATTCACAGTCCAGATATGGACCGGCCATCTGCACATCCAGCTTTGATTTTCACGACTATCATCTGCGGGTACACAAGCACAGCGCTTATAAACTGACAGCCAGGCAGTCCTAAAATGTAAGGACCCTTTGTGCCCTTGGCCGGGCCTCACTTTTTCCTCCGAGCAGAGTGGTGTTCCCTGCAGCAGAGCCGCGGGAAGGCTGATTTGTTCCCTGGCTGGAGCTGACAGGAGCTGGTCATGTTGCTATGAGTCGGCTCCAGCTTATGTGTTTCAATCAGGCACACAGCGGGACAGCCCATCTGCTGCCGCAAACCTCCCAGCCGCTACAAAACAGGACCTGAATGGAAACGAGTGTTCTTTCAATATTCTAGAACATAACCTACATGTTAACATTCTACGTTAACTTTGTAGCTATTCTGTTACACTTTAATGAGTTGTTCAGTTTTACCTTCATGCTGACAGGACGTCTTAAAAGGATGGTTCACTCATTTACTCTCCCTCATGTCATTACAAACCTGTATGACTGACTTTCTTCTGCATGTGGAACACAAAAGAAGATATTTTGGGAAAGAAAAATGTATTTTTGTCCATACAGTGAAAGACGATGGGGTTCAATGCTGTTTTGGTCCCAGTGTTATTTTAGTGTAGGCTATTTTTTGTACTATTATAGAATTCCTTCATATTTTGAATTGTGTTATATTTTTGCATTTTCAGTTTTTATTTAAATTTTAGTATTAGCAATTTTATCACATACATTAATTTTTTTATAGTTTTTATTTTAACATTTATATTTTACTAACATTTTAGTTTTAGTAATTTTTTTCATGGTTTATACTTTACTGGGATTTCTTATTTGCAAAAAAGCAACCAAATAAAATATTCACATTCTCAACCTTTATAGGGGTCATATGATGCCATTTCAATTTTTCCTTTCTCTTTGGAGTGTTACAAGCTCTTGGTGCATAAAGAAGATCTGTAAAGTTGCAAAGACTAAAGTCTCAAATCCAAAGAGATATTCTTTATAAAAGTTAAGAGTCAACCATGCCTACCTAAAACGGCTCGTTCTAACACGCCCCCACATGTCTATGTCACGATGTGGGAAGATTTGCATAACGCAGCCCAAATGTTCACGCAAAGAAAGAAGGCGTAACTTTTATTCTCGCCGTAGTATTGTTGCTGCCGCCATGTCGTGAAGGCACTGTGTGTTTCGTTGTGAAAGCGAAACTACTTTGTTTGGCCTTCCAAAAGAGGATGATATCGCTTCGTCATGCCTGGAGCTGATCCGTGCTGGTCGCTGAGGAAATACTTCAACTTCGCGCTGTGGATCACCGGATCGGCTTTCACCGTGGACGAAGTGGAGTCCAGCCTGGGGTCGTCACATGTGGTTGCCGCAGGCATCACAATATGGTAAGGGGCATAACATTTCCGTCACACGCTTGAGGAATTCGGCCAATCACAACGCACTGGATAGCTGGCCAATCAGAGCACACCTCGCAGTATAATGTTCATCAGACCAATGACAAAACACATTTCATTACACCAAATACACAAAATAATGTTCTTTTTAGCAGCATCATATGACCCCTTTAAACAAACAACAAAGAATTACACCAAAATGAAGGGGAATTTTTTTTTTTTTTTAATAATGACAATATGTTTTAGTCATTTTAATTCTTCATCTTAAATTTATTTTAATTCATTTAGTTGCCAAAGCAAAATTTATATCTTTTAAGTTTTTCCTTATATATATATATATATATATATGAAGAGTTCATTTGCAAAAACCGATAACTCCAAAACAAATTCCAGAAATCATGTTTTTTTATTGTGCATTCCAAGTAATATCAATCAAACTGCAGTTGGGTTGTTTTGATTAAGTATTAATAACAAACAAATACAGATAATTTACAAAATTAAAGTTCATGATGCCTGACAAACGTTGTTGTTGTTGTTGTGATCATAGACTGTATGTGATTAACGTTACACGCAATACACAGAGCTTTTCCCTCACCATTGTAACGTTAACACGCTGCTTTTGCAAGGTTCCGTGAAAACGTTTCAGCATTTATTTTCCTTTTACGCCCTGAAGAAGATATCACAGGGTAATCAAGTTCGTCGAAATTATCCATCCTCGATCACTTTAAGTTAGCTATAAACTTAAACTATAACTATAGCATATAGCATAGAAATGATACAGTCATTCAAGTTGCGATGACAGAATTGTCATTTTTGGTTGAACTATCCCTTAAAGTTCACAGACAGGAAGTGGTTATTAAGCAACTCACAGAAGAGGAAATTCAAGGTCTGCACCACAATCTTTTCATGCAGTTGGATGCTTTGTTCAGCCTCTTCTATGACATCACACACCTCTCTGTTTCAGCCTTCTGTGAATATCTCTGTG
The DNA here is from genome assembly GCF_001515605.1 of Sinocyclocheilus anshuiensis. Classification (NCBI taxonomy): domain Eukaryota; kingdom Metazoa; phylum Chordata; class Actinopteri; order Cypriniformes; family Cyprinidae; genus Sinocyclocheilus; species Sinocyclocheilus anshuiensis. The sequence goes on from NW_015539845.1 coordinate 141,915, forward strand.
GAGGAGACGGATGGTGCCCCTCCTTTCTCCGCTCTGCTCAGGAACTGGTGGGAAATGTATAATGAATACTAATGAATCCCCACCTCCCTCGACAGGTGTCTTACCTCCACCCCTCTCACAACTATCATCCTGTCCTCTCCTTCCCTGACAGAGAGGAGTGAGCTACTGACATGTGATGTGAATTTAACACACACAAGGCTCAGTGGAAACATCCTCTCCACCCTGAGCTCCTTCATTAGTGCAGATTCTTTAACAGACTGGACAAGTTAAATCAGGAAAGTCACAGTGTTCCAGATTTCCCCATTCCAATAAATTATCAGGAAACACAGCTAAAAAGTGAAGAAACAGCTCAAAGGAGTACATCACAGATGCATTTATTCCGCTAAGAAAATAAATGGAAATTCTTAATATAGCATTGTTTTTCTTAATTAACACAGCAATTCTTAATTAATACAGCATTTATATATTAAATGTTAGATAAGAATAAGAAATATAATATCATAAAAATAACTTCTTTTTTTTGCATCCTGGCATATTTATTACAAATAAACCCATTTATGCCACCCAATTTTGTCAGCAGCTTACTGTAATGCGGAATAAAATCTAATTTTCAATTGTTATTTAAAGCTGCAGTCCGTAACTTTTTTTGGTTTAAAATGATCCGAAATCAATATTTGAGCAAGTACATAACCAGCCAGTGTTCAAAACTATCTCCTTACTTTAGCCCGATTCACAACGGTTAGTTTATAATAATGTTTTCTAATTTGAGTGGTTCGGGTAGGTTTTCGCGGGAAATTCGAGCATGGCACTGCGTCATTACGTCACGTCTGTAAACATAAAGAAGTCTGAACAAACGTGGCAGACTTGTTACTTACTTGTTCAGCTGGCAATATACAGTGACAATTCTTATTTGGGTCATATTCCAAGATGTAGGCTAGAATCTGTGATTGCGAAGTACAGTAAATATCTACACCGGTGCGGTGACTGACTGCCACACATACTCTTCAGAACATTAGATTCATGCGCGCTGGAGCCATGCCGACTCTCAACCCACGCAAGCTAGATAATTCCACACACAGCTGCAATTCCAGGTTTTCAAACAGAGATGGCGACAAAGAGGCAAAATTTACGGACTGCAGCTTTAAACTGTCAAGTACATTTGCAAAGTAATCATAATGTACTGACTAAAGTGATGTCGTTTAAATGTCCAGTTAGTAAAATATTTTTTGCATGTATAATAATGACAATAAAAATTGAGTTTCAGATGAAGAGGACATGTAATATAAAATATAATTCCTTAATTATATTCTGATTTTGATATTAAATATGACACAAATAGTTCTTTGTGAGATTCTTGCATTCTCAGATCTGGCTGAAGACATTAAAAAACATAAGATGTAGCCTACATATTAAAAAAGGTGTCAACATTTGTTTGAAATTGTTCCATGCTGCTCAACTTTAACAGCAGGCCCTAGTCTAATTGTTTATCAACTGGTATATAATACAGTATTATGTAATGATCAAATTAAAATGTCTTTAGTATTTATTGTGTGAAGCTTGGCTGAGCAAGTTAATATGCTATAGTAACACTTCGTTCGGATACATTCTTCTTGGCAGAGAAGGTAACGGCCTGACATGTGTTTTAATTAAGTTTCTCACTTCAGTGCCCAGATATTTGTGGATGTCAATGCAGCGGTCCATGAAGATACGATCCGATATGCCAAACAGTTCTCCTACTGCAGATAATTAATTCCACATCTGAATAACTGCTATTTGATTTGTTTGTTATGTTCTGCATAAAAAGGTCAGAGATTTTGTTTCCCATCAGTTTGTGGCATACTGCTACATTGTGATTGTACATACAAACAGCACTTACAGCCTGTGTAGAAACCTGTCTTGTGTTGTCTGATCCTATGGAGGAAGCAAACAGAGTCTCAAATTAAGACATTCTACATCTGCTCTGAAATTACTTGACGCAATCTCATTACAAAGAACGTTATACGCGGCTGCCACCTAGTGGCTACAATACAAACTGCTAAAAAAGACTGCAGAACGTTTTGTGAACGCATAGGTTTTATTTCATACTGTTTTTACCTACTAATGCCTTTGAAAGACAAAAAACAAAAAAGAGGTTTACATTCACTCAATCAATCTATTAAATACTACAGCATGTGATAATTAAATAATTTGCACAAAATAAGCATCACATCCGTCATTGCACATATTTTACAATTACTTGTGCTTTTGAACTGGTAGTTTGCTTTACATATCACACAGACTAATAGAAACACACAGAAAGAGACAGTGGCTTGTGGAACATGAAGCTACAACAGCAGACCATCAGAGGTTCCTAGAAACGAACAAAAATGTACAATTAATGGAAATAATTTTCACTCAGAAATTGCTAGTAAATTTCACAAATATTAAAAAAAGAAACATAAGCAACACATTGAATTAAAAATGAAATTTTGATGTGGAATGACTGAAATAGTAAGTGTTTTTTGTTTTGTTTTTTTGTCAAATGTACGCCAATAATCATTTATAAGTTTTATGTACAACTTCAAAAATCACTTTTACAGTATAAAAAAAACAGATATGAACAGGTTAGGTTTCAACAGAGAAAAACAAGGCACATAGGCTGCCACTCCAGGATCATTTACTCACCTCAGACCCCTTACAGCAAGTACAGTTCCAGGAGATACTCCTTAGGCACGATTCCGATGGCCCCTTTCATCTCCCCCACCCACCAGCCAAACAAGTCGTACTCCTGTAAAAAAAAAAAAACAAGACAACCGATAACCGACATTCATTAAACCCACTCACTGTTGAGACCAATCAGCGCAGTGACACAATCAGCGAGGTCAAATCTCATAGGTCAACGCTCAGGGGAATTAAATCTGTCAATACATCGTTCATTTACCCGTTCATCCTCAGGTTTTTCCTCATTTTCTTCTCATACTGTCTCTATCCGTACATCCCTACCCCCCATTCTGTCTCCCTCCCATCCTCCTGTCTGTCTTTCCAAGGCCAATTCAAGGACACAAGGCCCATAGGACCTATAAAGATTACACAAGAGAATGTGAACGGGAGATATATTTCGTATGAAGCACAACAGATCTGTGAGCCCGAGGACAGAGTCCTTTTCTTTCCGTACAGAGACAGATCAGCTCTTCTCCAGCTCATGGAAAAGATAACCATAAAGATAAGAAGAAGATAAGATCCGTCCATCCGTCTCTCTTTCTTTATTCCATAATTACAAACAGATCACACAGCGCCATTCACTTCAAAGCCACTAGACCCTGCGTTTTCTCCACATCCACGATACTCTGATTCTCACAGATGCCTTCTAAACTTTGGGGTTATACTGAGGCAGATCTATCAAGCCGCATCATGCTTTCTTTCAAAAAGGAGAATGTAGGGAAGCAGTGAGAGGAGACTGGACTGAAATGAACTGTGGACGCACTGAAACCACCAAATAAAACTCCATTTCCCAGCAGACCTTTGGAAGAGCTGGACAAACTGGGGTCTGGGGACCCCAGAAAATGTACAAAATGCATATTAAAATGTATCTGTCAGAGTTAATGTGTGCATAAACATTAATGTTTAATATACAAATTTGGTAATATTTCTATTTTATCCTGCTTTCTAAACAAAAGTTGGAAATCAAGAAAAAAAATCTAAATACAGTTTTGCTAAATAACAATGATAAATAAGGAAGTAAAATCAATCAATAAACAAATATGGAATTCAAATATATTAAATATAAAAAATTGTGTTAGTATGTTAATTTCAGAAACACTATCAACTTAATAAAAAGTAACTATAACCAATTTAACTGATTTAATATAATAAATATAATGCAATTAAACACACTACCATTAAAAAATATGGGGTTGGTAATTTCTTTATGTTTTTGAAAAAAGTCTCTTATGTTCTCCAATGCAGGCTGCATTTATTTTATCATAAATAATAGCTAATTTGGCACTCAATTAAATATGTTTTTATCAATGTTGAAAAAAGTTGTGCCGTTTAATAATAAATTATTTAATCAAAATAGTTTTGTTGTAACATTATAAATATATTTAATGTCACTTTTGATCAGTTCAATTAATCCTTTTTGAATAAAAGTATTCATTTATAAAATCTTTCTAACTCCAAACTTTTGAAAGGTAGTGCAATGAGAAACAATTATTTTGTTGTCTTTAAAATCACACTTAATTTATACTGGTTTATATGCTTGAAACTATAGCTGACTTATATTTTAGGAAGGGGGTCCCATAAAAGGCATACATCATATCTGGGAGTCCTTAGCACCAAAACGTTCAAATCAAAAATCAAATCAAACATCTTCTACTACTTTGCAAAGGCCGAACACAGTATGGGGTCTCTATGATATGTCTATGTGACAGACAGGTTTGGCTCAATTTGTTCAGATTCCAAGAAAACTGAGAAAATAAATGTAAAAATACCAACTCAATTAGAGTTTTAGCTTTGGTGTAATTACTGTGCTTTGCCTTTGTAGGGCAGTATAGAGGACCTTAGAGGGGCCCTCACTCATCAGAGGGCCCAGGCTGCCAATCTGCATTATCAGCTCTGCATGTTTTTGAAAGTTCCCACATAAACACTCGTTTGTTGTACTTGAAAAGAATGGTCAGCTACAGTGAAACCCCCGAAACATCTCAATCCAGTGTACTCTGACTGACATTTATAGCCTTTTTTCTCTCTGACATTCAAGTCTTTGATGTCCCTAAAATTGACTAGACACTCACTGCTTGTCTGCCTTCATCTTTCACCTCACTGACGGAGAAAAAAAATCTCTCTCTTCATGGTTCGGAAAGAGCAATGAGGTTTGAATAATACCCATCTGAAGTTAAATATGAAGTTTGTGGGCCCCTACTTGACCCCGGCAGCCTAAGTGATTCCTGCTGTATAATGTATAGTGCTCAGCTCCGGCCAGCAAACCTCTTACTGCCTGCGTGCACGTATCTGTCTATAAAACAACAGGTCTGGTTATGCAGCTGCTGACAGACACACTGTAATGGAGAGCATCTCTTCACCGCCAACTGTCCTCAGTGTGCACTGTCCTCCTCACAAGAGTAAAAAGAAAAACTTTGCTAAAAGACCATAGACTTCAATAAAACTTCCGCTATCTGTAAAGCTTAGATTTTGAATATAATTTAGAATATATTCCATTTATACATTCTAATAATGTCAGAACTTTAGATCCTAAAGGCTGGTTGCATAAACTGCTTAAACTAGTCTTAAAAAGTAAGTCATCTAATTTGTATTCTTCAAGGCTGGTCATAACTTTTTTAAGTCAGCTACAAAAAGTTAGCATGGCCCAATTTGAGTCAGAAAAGTAAGACTGGTTACCTCTTGGCTAACTGCTAGTTGGTCAAACTATTTCTTAAGACACAGTCTTAAAAGTGGCTGTTTATGCAACTGGCCCCAGGTGTTTTTTTAAGCTGCTTGTTTTCAGACTTTTCTATTAACAGAAACTGGGAGCACTGATATATTAAGTTAACCATGTGATTCCAGAAATTTCAAAAACTGTATGTTCTTCAGGAAAAACGATTTATTGAATTAAATTTCAGTTTACACTTGGATTTTGTGTTCTGTAGAATTTTCATTTAGATTATAGTTATTATTTTAATATCTACATGTAATTATATATATATATATATATATATATATATATACACACACACACACACACACACACACACACACACATTGTTAATATGTTGCTTGCAATAAAATTTCTGCAGTCATAATATATGGAAAATTTTAAATAGCTGACAATGAGAGCTGCTTATTAAAAAGCTGCTTATTAGAAACGGATTGTGCAAACAAAGCACACACACACACACACACACACACACACAAACACACACTTTTTAAGTCATCCTGAGGTCCCCTAGTATAGGTCCTGGTTCCCTTGTAGAGAACCACTATGCTATACAAATCAATTTTAATGATTAATAATTATTTGCAATTAATTAATATTTTTCCTTATAATGCTTAATAATTAATTGCTTTAAATAAAAAAAACTATTTGTATTATATTTTATGTTTTATATAAGATTACACTTTTTATAATAAATATATACATTTATATAAACATTTAATAACGTGTTAAAGTGCAGGATTCGCACACCTCATAGGGCAGTTGTCCAGGCTGTGTGAAACAAGACAGGAAGTGCACATGTGAAAGGGTGAAGCGGAAGCTTCCTGTAGCCGTCCTTTGATACAGACACACCTCATTGACAGGGCAGCGCCTGTGCGAATATGTGCGTGTGCAGGAGGGTCAGATTAGAAGGTGAGGGTGACAAATAAGTCTGCAACAGGAAAGCAATGCAGACCTCACACTCCTTCTACATGGCCACACACGACTATCCAGCATCCATCTAAGGAAGCCGACATGCAAGTTCACATGGATTTCCTAAATTAGCATTTAGTCTAAAATTACCTTTAAAATATCTTTATGTATAATTTACTTGATGTAAGCTGAATAATTAAAATCCTGCATGATTAAGATATACAACAACAAAATGATGTGGGTCTTTGAGGTTTACAATGCTTCTGGACCCCAGACGGACCATGTGACGCACTATTTTGACCAAGCATCATTTACAGCACACACTGGCCTGCTTTGAAAAGAAGAGAGTGTGGTGTGTGTGATTTAGGGCCCTGACACCTCCCCCTGGTCTGATGGTCAATACCCTTTCAGAGCCACTGAGGGTCTGGACGGGGGGGTAAATGGAGGTGGGGTGGGGTGTTAGACTTGCAGCTGCTGCATGGCCAAGGGGAAGGAGGTAGGCCACTAATAGCCCCACTGGCTTGTTCCCCAGACTGCTCTGAATGGCCTGTGAGCCACAGCTGGACACTAAACCCACTTTACGGTCATCCGCAAGCCTGGCTGAAGGAAGGGGGAAGGGGCTACGCTACAAAAGAGTGCCTGCAATATAAGCCGGCGTAGTGCCCATAAAATGGCACAAATACGACACAGCATCATCGGACTGTGTCGAGCAGTTCTTTCCCAGCATCGTTTGGCAACATCCTGGGTTTAGGCTTCTCTCTTTTATGCAGTGCAATACATTTCATGTGTATTTCATAAAAATGGGATTGAATGGTGTGGGTTTTTTGTTTAAGAAAAGTGCCCTGTGATTTAATGGTGTGTTTTTTAATGTTATTATTTGTACAGAGACAATGATTTTTACAATTTTAGTTCCACCCCAACCTACCTGAAACAGACTGCCTTAGAAGAAAACAAATAAATGCAAATAAGAGCATTATGCATATATATTCTCTTTCTATCTATCTATCCATCTATACAAAAACCAGAAGCCTTAATGGTGTCTTTAATAAAATAAAAATTCAAAAAACACAATTATGTCTTTCAAAAGGCTAATTTTCTTTTGGATATATATATATTTAAAAAATGCCACTGCATTCATTCTAGCCACTAGATGGCAGACTTGCTCTGAAAAACGCAGTCACCCCTGGATCCCATTCAGACCATATTCTGTCATTTTCTGACAGCCTGCTGACTTTTAACAGAATGAGATAACTTCCCCATTGCCATGTTTTATATATCCATTACAAATTATGGATTTTTAGCCACTGGTGAAATTGGGATGTCATCTCTCTTGCTCCTGAAGATACATTACCTTGCTACTGCACATTTCTGTGTCTCTAGTAAAATGAATATAAATAAATTGGATAGAATTATGGAAAGCTGTATTCAGCAGTTCTATGTGTCAGCCTCTTTCCTGTGTAATCACTTTTGGAGACCTAAACTTTCACCGTTACTTGATGGATCACATTTGCTGAAAATAGATGCAGTAGAAAGACATCAGAGAATATTTTAATTTGAATCCTCTATTTACCAGTCATTAAAAAAAAACAAAAAAAAACAAGGTTTATCATATTAACTTTTAAATCCATTTGTTCTAGTCTGTGTCTGTTGTCGGCAGTAATATTCGGTATAGATAGGTATATATACGTATCTCAGTATACAGCCACCCACTTCTATCAACCACATATGGCACCATTACTGATTATACTTATACTTACAAGAAGATGGAATTTTGTTTATTAAAAAAAAAAGTCAGTCAAGCAAGATTTCAAATCGCTATCTCATACTCTTAAAGCAATAAATATTCCTTTGACACACATCAGATCATGTTTCAATAACAGGTTGATCCCCCATAAGACTGAAATCCTAGAATAATACTCCCATACACATGCAGGTCAACACTTTGATTTGTCCTATATTTTAATTTATTAAAAAAGTCATTACAAAATGTAATTCACACATAATAGATACTTATTTTATGAGCATGTTTTTAATTTCTGTATTTAAATTAATTTAGATATTTTTTGAGGGGGAACAAAGTCAGAAATCACAGGATGATAAAATTGTCCTGATATAATAATGAAGTTTTTTTTTTTTTAATAAGACTTAAAAAAATATATATTAAATGAACAGTTGACCCAAACATTTAAATTCTGTCAAACCTCCAGAACATTCTGTTCCAAACCTGCACGACTTTCTTTCCTCTGTGGAACATCAATGATTACATTTTGAGAAATGTCTCAGTGCTTTTTGTCCATACAAATGAAAGTCAATGGTCACCAAAACAGTTTGGTTACAAACATTGTTCAAAATATCTTCTTCTATGTTCTGTATAAGAAAGAAAGTCCTACAGGTTAGGAACTACAGGTGAGTAAAAGACAATATTTACATTTTTGGTTGAACAATCCATTTAAGTGCTTTGGCTTAATCCTTAATTAAGCTTTCTTAGAATATTTTAACACAAAAAAATTAAATTACTTCACTGTTTATTAACATTTTTAAAACTTTTGTCTACAAAACCGAAGACAATCAACAAGCAGAAAACCAAACAGTAAGTGATATCTCAGAGAGGACCCCTGCAGATCTTCATGACTTGTGTGTGTCAAGGTCAGTAATCATATTGTTCAACTTTTTTTATAATAAGGCAAGATTAGTTCAGGTTGTAAAATGTCACGTGGTGCAACTCCTCGAAAACTCAATGATATATATGAAATAATAATTCATGATATTTATATAATGACATTTTACCTGGAAAAAAAAAAATTTATATAGAATGTTTATCTCTGTGTTTTATATATAATGATTCATTTGTCTCCTGCCAGTCTGTCACTGTAAAAATTACATTTATTAAGCTGCCTGGTTAAATAAAGGTAAAAGAAACAAACTAAATGTTTATGCCACATTACACATTGAAACTTTTCCTGAAAATGGTATTTAAGTTTTTGAAACCCATTTGAAACCAACATTAAAACAAACAATTTAAGAATTTGTTGCTAGCTTTAAACTAGATCATGGACACTTATATAGTACCTCTTTGACCCAAAAAGTTCTTTACAGTTATTCACTTATACTGTAGAACAGAGTTAATATGAAAATACCAGCATGATGTCAAAACCTCTCTTCTAAACGTGAAAGCACAAACACGATTAAGCTTTCCAGTTCTTTCTCCGAAAGGCAATCGGTGCTAAGTAGACAAACCGCAAGATACCCAGTTTGTTTCTGGGAACGGAGCAGCCTGACCAGTTTTAAGTAGCCCTGAGAGGTATCAAGCTAATTCTGTTAGCCAGGTACAAATCCCACGGGCAGTTCCCAGATCTGCACAGCCAGCCTATGCATCGGAGTTGACAGGTATGGGAAGTTTTTAACCAAACGCACTTTCTCCACCACACCTGGTACGAATAGAGAGGTGGATTCAGCGTTTCCTGAGAACACAGACTACCATTACAGCCATAAATAGTGACTGGCTGAGATGTGTATAAGCTAAAGATCTGCGTACGGTTGCCCTTACTGAACATGGCATTGAGCCGTCTTCCAATATTGAAATACCCACACACAAATGAGCTCGGAGACGCACAACGCAGTGGGCAGACGTGGAGAGAGGTGACAGAATGCCACTGGCTGCCAGACTGCTCTGCTCAGTGCCAAGAGCACTAAAATGGTTTCCGTAGTGACAACACTAATCCCATCACTGTGCACAGGGAGAGGGTGTACTTCACTTCCACACTCAGCAAGGCAGTTTGTGCAAACAGGCCCAAATCTAACCTTTCTGCATCTGACTCAAATGTGTTATCCAGACGTCGCAGTATATTTATTTAACAGAATGTTTTTGCAAATTCATGTTTTCCTTTTGACGTCTGAGAGGGCAGGGTTATAAACATTTACCTCATGCTGTAGTATTTCTGCCCTCGTTCACGCGGGTTGTGACAACTGCGGTAAGTCTTTAAGTTTCCAGGCCGTGGCTCCAGTCTTACCTTGCTGAGGATGTAGATGGTGTCTCCTCGCTTAAAGGACAGCTCATCCGGATGATCTCCAGCACAATCCCACAAGCCCTGGAAGTAGTTTGCGTAGTCTGTGCTTTTGTTCACTGCTGCAGGGGAAAGAACAGAACCTAATTTAAATAGAAATAATTTAATTATTACAGAAAGAATGGGGCATCGTTCTGAACTCAATATGCATCACAAAATGTTCATGAAGGGCTGTAAAAATGGGGATAAAAATGAGGTTGTTGGATTGGTCTCTGAACATCTTATCTGTCTGTCAAAGAAATCTCACTGTCTATGTATGTACACTACTGTTCAAAAGTTTGCAGTCAGTGAAAATGTTTAATATTTTTGAATAAAGTCTCTTTTGCTCACTAAGGTTGCATTTATATGATCAACAATACAGTAAAAATTGTAATATTGTGAAATATTATTACAATCTAAAATAATAGTTTTTTTTATTATTTTAATAAAAAATATATTTATTTTTTTTTGCAATAGTTCCCCGTGCAATAGGAATCTTTTGTAACATTATCATGCCTTTACTGTCACTTTTGATCAATTTAATGCATCCTTGCTGAAACAAAAGTATTCATTTCCTTAAAAATATTTTATTGACCCCAATCTTTGAATGGCAGTGCATAATTCTCTTCATGCAATGGTGGTTTGGTGTATGCCAAGGGTCTTTAACAGAGGGTCCACCGATTGTTGTTTGATCTCAAAAAATGTTTTGCAAAAAGACAAAATACGTGATAAACACAAATACATTTTTAAAGGGGTCATATGATGTGATTTCAATTTTTCCTTTCTCTTTGGAGTGTTACAAGCTCTTGTTGCATAAAGAAGATCTGTAAAGTTGCAAAGACTAAAGTATAATGTTCTTTTTAGCAGCATCATATGACCCCTTTAAGTTCATTTTAACCAAAACTAAGGTTCAGCTAAATGTTTTCTCATCCATATTCAATTTTTTAAGTAAAATTTAAATGTAATGCATGGAAATGATTCTATTAATTAATAATCATTATTTTAATGACTTTGTGATGTAAGATCATGTAAATACATAAACATGCTACTATCCACTAATTATTTTATGGCCTTGCTAAAATTCTTTATCCACCAACGGGTTCCTGGTTGAAGAACCCCCTGTGTTTTTCTGGCTCAGAAAGATCCACTAGTGGGCAGCAGAGAGTATAAACTGCTGTGGCTCCTGCCAGTTGAGATGCAAACTGAAGAACCCTCTAATGAAAGACTCCACACCATGTTGTAAGTTAACTTGTAACTTGTATTACAAGCCATATTTTTGTTAAAGCTTTTGATTTTTTAGTCTTGTGCAAAGTTTCAATCCCTTTCAAAAGAACATTTACTTTCTATCTCAAAACATAAGCATTCTGGATGAAACATTTCAGTTTGTAAATCTGTTATTTCAGCTATATTTGCTCTTGGGTTTACATTTAACCTGCCCTTGCTCTTGGCTCTTGGTGTAGAGCATTATTTATTCATATTTACTAATCTATGTTGTCAACTCAATGGCAGCACCATGAGTGGGTGTTTAGTACAACTGCTTTCATATAAAGAAAAAAAAATACGCCTAAAGGTAAATATCTTGCAACAGACATTACTGCTGGCAGATTCCCAGCTATGCTGATTTGGCAGCTTATTCTAATTATTTTCTAAATATAACCTTACCCACTGCTGCTTTAAGGTTTTATTCAGGGCTGCATTTTAAAACAACCCAGAATTAGTATTACACCTGCTGCACTGGACTGGAGTCCACATTAATGCAATCACTTCCAGGATTTTTAAAACATTATACATAAAAGCCATTATCAAAAGTTGACAACAAACACTAATAAAGAAAATTCATAAGATAATTTTGCTTTCTAGGATGTGTTAAGCCTGTAGTTTTCTCTCCATTGTGGCTCTCTCTAGTGCTCTAGCTGGCCTCCTCCTCTCAGCATCTGTCACAAGATCCTGCCTCAGCCATCGCTACTGTCAGCAGGACTTCCTGTGCTGTGAGCCTGGAGCAGAGGGCCATGGTGGGCCACAGTGCACCAATAGAGTCAGCTTCCTGCCAGAACCTACCAACCCCTGCCCAGTGCCCAGCACTCAGCAGGATACATGCTTCCCCACACAGGCACAGAAAAACCACTAAACCGCTTTAAAATAATAACTGAGATGATGGCGAGAGTATTGTTTAGCGTTTATCTTACCAATGAACACAAATATAATAAACTAAATATCATTACTTTAAGAAACAAATAATAACGGTGCAAAAATTCAGTAAAAAATTCCAGGTCTTTTCCTGAAGGCCCTTCCTGTGGTCCAGACTAACTTCCCACTGCTGTCATCAGTATTACTTCACCAAATCCATATGTACCTGCACTATCCATTGCTTCTCTTCCACATTCTTATTTCTATTGTCATTTCAAGACCTCCCCCTTTACTCCCCCCCCCCTATCTTTGTCCTTTTTAGATTAAAAAAGTTGGAGACAAATGATAGCTACCCAGGCAGATCTGGGAGTTTGTGTGGTGTTATGGGACAGCATAGCAGGTAGGGGATGGACAGGCCTGGTGACCTAGTGGTAATTACCTGTCATAGGGGTGGATAGTGGTGGGGGTTTGTTGGCCAGGGTCACTGTTGGTTTAGCAGGCTGGGGTGTATCTTCCTCTGAGAGGGAGAGAATACATGAACCAGTCAGAGCGGAGAGTGATATACCAAATTCAAAATTGTTATAGCCATTATCCACCACATACATAGAGCAATCACCCTCAGGGGATTTTACATGACTATTTAAATTGATTATCAACATCGAAACTAAATAAATAACAATAAAATAAAATAAATAAAACATAAAATAAAATAAATACTTCAGCATCAGCACAACCATACATAGGACAAACAGTTTGTATAATATAATATAATAAGTTGAGGTGCAAACCAGGGAGTTCTTCATAAATGTCATCATCGATTGGTGCAGGTATGGATGATTGGGTCACAGTTAAGCAGTCATCATACTCCTCTTCATCTTCAGGAATGACTCCACCCATGTCTGATAGTGAAAACACATTCAAAACATGATGCATTTGTTTTATAAATGACACCTGCTAAGCCAAGTTTAGACAGTGACAGTGTTTTTCTGATGTACAGTCCTACCTTTAATCAGAAAATCAATGTGCTCCACCCACTCCTTTGCATCTTTCTCGGACGCAGCACAGAACTGTAGCAAAAAGGTATTGTAAGAGATCATGATCTGAGGATATAAATGAACACTGCATGTTTTTACATGGTATGAGAGGTGACCAACCTGATAAACACGCTTGTCTGGAGCTGAGATCTCAAAGCAGCAATCTCGCTTTGCATCTTTCCGCAGGGTGTTGTTCATTTTGACAGTGTATCCGACAATATTAAACTCTCCCTTCTGCTGTTTATCTAGTGAAGATTAGTGTAGATTATTGAATAATCCAGTTCCAGAAAAGAGAAACTGACGTCAGGACTATGTTTATTGTTGAAAACAAAAAACAGTAGCTTTCCCACCTTTCTCACTGCCATAGTAGTAGAAGATGTTGTTGCTTAAAGCACACCATCTCTTCTGCCATTCATTGCCGAAGAAGCTGTGATCTATAAGAAGTTGAAGGGAGGTTATTTTTTTTATCAAAGTCAAAGTCTGCTTTATTGTCAATTCTGCCACATGTACAGCACATACATACAGAGAATTGAAATTGCGTTACTCTCAGACCCTTGGTGCATACAGTTAACACTTAACACTAACAGTAGACATAATACAGATAAATACAGTTTAAAAAATATATAAAATACAACATATACAATATATAAATAAGGACATTGTAAAAAAAAAAAAAAGAAAAGAGATAGAAAATGTGGCATAAGGCACATGGCAGTTAAGAGTGCAAACCAGTGATATAAACAACTGTGAAGATATAATGAGTGTAGTGTTTATCATGAACAACCTGTTTCTGAACGCAGTAACCTACCCTTTCTGCGCTTCTCCAGGAAGCCACTCTTCAAAATGGACTGAAGTTCCTGAGCTGCAACCGGAGGAGACTGTTGAACTCCTGATTTGAACAAACAGAAAGTTATTATATTTGAGTTCAGCTTATTTATGATGAGCAGTGCTAGCTGTGCTGGACAAGAATCCTTAAAGAGGAGCACCTGCCTTCACAACAAATTAAATACATTAGCTAAAGGCAGCCAGAAAGCTACTTCCATGCCTTTAGGTTTAAAAATCAAAAGTCAATGTCAAGCAAGACTAAAGTTAGCAGAGATTCAAACCTGGATAGAGTTTCACTCATCGATCTGTCAGGTACAGCAGTATGTGAAACAGATGCATGGTCTGTTTTCAAAGCAAACCTCCCCTCTCGTTTACACTACCCTCCCTTCTCTTGTGCACATACTACCATTGCATTGCTGGATGAGTGTGAGCGAGCAGAACAGTGCTATGAATGACACAGGCAATTGTGGAATGTTTGCAGTTATGTATAAAGTGCTGTCAAGGGAGCATGACACACGCTGACTGTGAAAAGCAAACTGAACACCCTCGGTGTTGGAGCGGATTTCTCTTAAATCTGCTAGAAAAATGTCTGGTACAAGCACTAGCAAAGAAAACATAAATCATGCTGTCTTTTGGAGCAAATACTGGCAAAACAATTAAAACAGATGACATTTTGGAAAATAGGAATTGGCACAGAGCATCATTTTGATTTTTGCATCTTCCTTATTGAATTTTTTTTATTTTTTTATTATAAAACAAAATAATACATATATAATGTATATACACTACTGTTCAAAGATTATTTAAAAGAAGATTCTTATATTCACCAAGGTTGCATTTACTTGATCAAAAAGTAAAAACGTAAACGGTCAAAAACAGCAATATTAAGAAACATTACAATTTACAATGGCTGTTTTTCTATTTTAAAATAAATAAAAAAATTTTACAATGCTAACTTCAAAAGCGAATGTGGTTGCTAAAGGCCGCAAATAAATAGTGGCAACATGTTTCACCTTTGGCTATAAAATGAGCTTCCTTTTCATGTGCTGAATATATAAATAGAGTAAAAACTCACAGCTCTGACAGAGGTGAAGCTCTGACTCTCAACAAATACAACCTGCAATGTGCCTGTCTGTTTTTACTTTCTTTTTCTTTATGAAAACAAAATCTCACACAAAATGACAAATTCCCTGCCTTTACCCAAATAGCGGCATTATGGTTGCACAAGCTCATAACTTCCTTGCTTTAGTACATTCGTCCAAAATAAATAGGCTCAAATAACTTTTTGGTCAATCTCCAAATGCCGTTTTGATTCGCCTAAGCTCTGCAGTGTGCACTAAGAGGCTTCGGTCCGATCTTTGAGCTAAACAGCTGTTCTCTCTGGCAAGCAAAGGGCAAAAGGACCTATAAAACACATGACTGCACTATAGCAGTAAACTTCTTCCTACCATATACATACATACATATACATTCAGCCTGCATCCTACCCTTCTGATTCTATGAGTTTCTGACTGCAATAATCAGATATGAGGCATGATTCGAAATGAGTCGGATGAACTGGATTTTATTAAATGAAAATTCTACCAACAGCATTCATTTAGCAGAAGCTAATAAAACAGAAGCCTATATTGACATTGGCTGTGGGCGGCATTGTCTGGGCTACAGACCATAAACCATTTGCTCAGAGACAAAAGAGAGCTAAACCCTTGACGTCTGTGCCTTCAAACCGTTCCTGAGCCTGTTGCTGGGTTACATCAGTCTTTCAAGCACCTCATTCAGCTTTTGTGTTCTTCTGCCACTACTAAAAAATTCTAGACAGGACATGACAAAGGACTGCCACAATGATACTGTGTTATGACAGCTGAGCCTGCAGAAAAGATGATAAGTGATTCATTCATAACCGAAGAGCGATATATATATATATTTTTTTCTTAATTTATGTGAATTCTGTACATGCAATCTGTGTACAGAATACACTGCTGTGTTTCTTTCATAATATTCACAATTACAAACTTAGCATCCTTTTGACTTCCAGGAAAGAATTCAAGGGGACAGAACTTTGTCACATCATAATATTCCTGTCTCACAAGTTCTTCTAAAACAGTTGCAGATGCTCCATGCTTCTCTTCTCTTGTACCACTTTTAAATAAATCACACAATTTTCCACTCACCATCATAAGCGCTTTCTTCATCCCTGTCAGTCTGCTCTGAGTGCAGCGATCCACCGTCGTTGGCATCCGCTTCATCAGGCTCTGGAAACTCTTCATCTCCTACACAACAGGGTCTTCATCAGCATTCTCAAAAAGTGGAAGTTAGGAGGCCACATTTTCAATCCTCCACCAGAATGACACATTAACATTCTTTAATTCAGATATTATGTATGTTTCTTGCAGATATGATATCTGACAGCACAGGAATTTCGGGCATGGTGCCTGGGAGGTAGTATGAAGTATACTTGAACCATTGATCTCCCAGTCGCTGGCAGCTTTGAGTGGCACTAACTTTGCAGAGATTTGGGATAATGGAATAGTTCAGCCAAAAATGAAAATTTGCTGAAAAAGTGCTCACCCTAAGGCCATTCAAGATGTAGATGTGCTTGTTTCTTTATCGGAACAGATTTAGAGAAACTTAGCATTACTTAACTTGCTCACCAATGGATCCTTTGCAGTGAATGGGTGCCGTCAGAATGAGAGTTTAAAAAGCTGATAAAAACATCACAATAATCCACACAACTTCCATTCATTAATCAAACCGAAGCAATGATTTGAAGTAAAAAATGCCTTGATAATGGATTTGTTTCGTAAAAACATGCAGCTTTCGCTTCACAAGACAATAAATGATGGAGTGGTGTCTATTACTTGTCGATTATTGTGATGTTTTGATCAGCTTTTTAAACTCTCATTCTGAAGGCACCCATTCACTGCAGAGGATCCATTGGTGAGTAAGTGATGTAAGTCTAAACTTCTCCAAATGTGTTCAAATGAAGAAACTAGCTCAGTTTGGATGACATAAGGCTGAGTACATTTTCAGCAAATTTTCATTTTTGGGTGAACTCTTCTTTTAATATGGAAGATAAACAGATCTCTTGTAACACTATAGCCTGATTGAATCACATTCCCTTACAATATAATTACTATTAAAGAGCTGATGGAAAAGCAAAAATGATGCATATGTTTCTGCCATAATGTTGAATTTGAGCAAAGAACTTCCTGTTCACACTGTGATGTGGTAATAGTGCCGCTGTAAAGCGCTATACCAAACTCTGCCCTCTACCCACATCTCAACCTTAAATTTATAGGAAACACAAAACTGATCTGTGAACAGTTATGTGGTGATTTAAATGTTATTTTTAAAGCACTCTGTTTATGTGTTCCCATTAGAAGAGAAACAGTGTACACACACACACACACACACATTAGTCATGCAAAGATGTTTACATATCATGAAGAGTTAAAGTTCTAATGTTCAGAATGAAAGCTAAGCAGGACAGAGTGAAGCACACAGTAGACTACAGCATATTGGGGGAAGTATAGTTTACTTCACCATGCTTGAATTTTAGCCCCTCCCCCAGACACACGCATATAACACAAGCATACTACAAGCACATCAAAATTAACTTACGTTTGTCCTTGAAATCTTGAGAGTAGCTGGAACACAAATAATTTGGATTTGTTTAATACTATCCATAGAGTCACAAACATATCAGGTAATAGTTATAGTTATTACATGAACACATTCTGCCGTACCTCGTTTTTACATCTTTAATGCGCTTGATGAAGGCATCCTTTTTCTCTTTTGCTTTTTTGCTCAAAGTCTCCCCTTTAAGGACATCCGTTAAAAAGGTTTCCAGATCTGAAAACAGACACTGTTTTATGAGGGTAGCCTTTCTTGAATTCCTGAACTCAATTGGTAGCCTAGGTTTAAGCAAACAGGTGCACTTAGCCTACTGTTTGAGAAGCATAACTTTCGACTGTTCCAAACTGATGACAATCTGATCAGTTTAATGGCAAATATAGCCTAGGCTACATCCCTGATGGAAAACACATCTTAAACTGGTCTTTAGCCAGAAACAACTACTGTCAATCTGCTTTTTGGAACATGGTAGCTGGTCAGCCCAAAAGGGTCTGGCTGCAGCTGGCGCTTGCACTCTCAGACGTGCATTCTCAGGCTTGCACTCTCAGACACTTGCGCTTCCGCTAGCTACGTCACTTGCAGTCTTTTATTTGTTTTTATTTTGTTCTATTTATACTATCTACCGTGTTCAAACGTCGCTTCTTAATGTTACCGACTCAAACTTTAGAGAACTAGAAAAATAGTAATTTCATCTGCAGTTGAATCTTAACAACATAAACTCTCAACTTTAATGCCTGTTGCTGACTTAATAATTAAAACAACACGTTAAAACACAAAATAAATCTTTTCACGCCCAGCCTCCTCTTCAGAAAAAGTAAACAAAGACCACTTTATGCTCTTACTAACGTTACAGGGAAATATTCTCAGCGTCTGTCGGTAGACTAAACTTCCTCTTTTCAGCCAAGTATGAACAGAAATCAATGTAGAGACAAAAAAAATCGAATATATTCTGATTGCGCTCGAGCCCTAAAAGTTTGCTTTATCAACTGTTGTTTAATCCAAATATTGCGATAGTACCTGAAAGGAGAGTCGTTAAATCTTCCGGGATGGATCTCATTGTGATAAACCGCTTGA
>NW_015539845.1:161222-207303 GCF_001515605.1 Sinocyclocheilus anshuiensis
GGGACAAGAATTTTGCTTCAGACAGATTGTTCGTCGATCCTTGTAGATGCAAGGATGACCAAAAATATGTCAGGCTAACTAACCACAGCCATAAACTTAGGCTGCAAATAACATTGCCCCAAATTACATGTACATATTATGCATACCAAATGGTTTCACATCAGTTTGCATTAAGGCACAGTTGATTGTTCAATTCATGACTGTCAAACTATATGGCAGTCTTTAATGAGTAAGCAGATAATTATACTTAAAGTGTCCGTGCAATACCATAATTTAACAAATGTATCTGCAATGATACCAGGTCCTAGTAGTGGCTCATAAAAGTTACTATGATGCATATTCACTATGGAAAGGCAAATTTGGTTTATCCAGGACAGCAGTAAAAATGGGCTGTGTGCTGCCATAAAAGTGGTAAACAGCTGACTTCCAAAAATGTATATGTGTAGAATGCAAAAAGTTGCCTCTATGAGAGGGTTACAGTTACATTTTTACATTATTTTTATTCAGTGCTTTTCAAAATTGTAGTAACAAAGAAGATGAATTATTTAAAAAAAAGTTAAAAGAATTTGTACATATATAATTATAAATTCTAAGCCTTTCCCTGCCTATCATGCAAAAATCTCTTTTGGGGTAGCTAGTTGGATGTGGATCACTTCTCTGTGTCAAAACTCAACTCAGTCTTTAACCTGGTTAAAGAATGCCGATCACGTGTTTGGTCTCGTCAAAGGACGTCAGTCAAACTATTTGTTCAGGCTCCATTTGGCGCAAGGCCTTTAGAGCCTGAACAATTTTGAGCTTTGTTTTGTAAAATGCCATAAAGGGGCCTTTCTGTACACTCTTTTTGTGTGTGATTGAAAATTCTAAATAATATATTGTGCAAACATCATTTAATAAACCAAATGGAAGATAAGAGCATTTAAAAACTACTTTGATAATAACCGAAAAGCCGTCAGACCACGATTCATTTTATAATATAACGACATCAGTGGGTCTGCGGTGGTTATAGTATATCAATCCTACATTTTGTGGGTGTAAAGTTAGCCTGACCTAATACAAGGACTTAGATCATTCTGCGGCTCGAACAAATGCCTCAGTGCGGTGGGAGCTCATTTCCATTTCAATACATACGCAGCGATTGCAACGTGGCGTCAGATGTTTGGAAAATATCCTAGATTTCTCCGAAGCTAGATTTCACTGAAAACTCCTCTCGAGGTACCACTGAAGATGTCTTTTATAAATCTAGTTTTGTATTGGTATCCTCACAATTTAATTTCCTACAACTTGCACTTCATATATGAGTAGGCTATGGCATTAACAGAAATGGCTCGAGTCACCAGAATGATTAAACATGATAAACCTGCCACGGTTAAGAACTAATGATGGTGAAACTATTTATTTTATTTTGTAATTATTTGTAGTTACATCTAATGTGAGACAAAATATCAGTGGCAAAATACTTCAAAAATATAATTAAAAATAAATATAGGCTACCTAAATACACTTGTGTCTGTTAAACGTATATGAATAAAGCCGGTGTTGACAGCCTTTTTATTGTGCAGAAGGTGAAAAGCGTTTGCCAAGATCCTGATTTATCGTTAAAGATTAAAATTGAATTGTTTTAAGACTGTTATATCGATCGGGTACCAATCGAATTAGTCCAGGAGGGCACACAGGCCCGTACAGAGTTCAGATCTTGGGAGAGCAAGGCCGAGGCAACCAAATGAGATGTTTATTATCTATTTATTCAGATAGGCTAGTATAGACTTTTGAATTAACACGTATAAATATTAATATTAATAATAAACGTGCAGAATTAAGTTTTAGTTTATATTGTCAGATCATTCCTTGCAGCGTTGCCTGTTGATAAAAAGACACTTTATTTGATAACTCTTGTAGGCTACTAGATGCACTGATCAGATTCGGGACAGTTATATTAATCAAATCTAAATTAAATTGATAAAATGCAAATAAACGAATAATTATTATAAATTATATAAATTAAATAATGTTAAAATGTGATTTTACTGTTGAATTCCCTTCTCATTCTCAGCGGCGGATTGAATTACGTGGAGTGCTGCCTCAACACCAACCCCCTGTCGAAGGTTTAATAGGCAATAAAATGTAATTGCTGAACTCCAAAACGTTACAACTCTTGGCCAGGAGACCCCCTGTGTCGTCAGATACAGTAAGGGACGTATTTGTGTACGCAGCATCAAGACATCAATCTCCTTCTTGAGGCATTCTGTTTTAGTCTACAAATTTGATGGCATCTAAAACTTCCCATGGGTTCATTTCAACCAGTTAAAAAAATCTAATTTTTAACGCCAACTTGGCTACAGGGAAATTAACAAAGATTAATAAAAAGAATGTAACGCAATTACACACCTAACTGCGTATTAATTTTGCGCACAAATAGTTTTCGGGATAACTGATGTTAGTTTTGATTAGCGATTATAAGCTACATTTGGCAGCCTTATAAAGATCTAATTTTGTCCCTCGAAAAATAAAAATCAATAATCCTCATATAACAGGTAAATACACATCGTAAACAAAATTATATCGTAATATATACTTTGAATCTCGTTTAATAGTAACCTGATATTTCTGAATAATAGTAACCTGTTTAATAGTAAATAGTTTAATAATAACCTGTAATTAATCTGAATGTTGAAGAAATAAATAACACCGCTGTTATTTTCAATAAGTACAAATTTATTCTATGAAAATGTGGCGCTTTGCCGGGGAACGATACAAAAATAAAACCTGAAAAATATCACTTTTTTTCTTGCCATATTTTCTCTGTAAACAAAAATTATCACTCGATTATTGAAAAACTTACCTCATTGATTAATGGTCTAGGCCTATTTTTAAAGTCACAATTAAACACACAGACCATCAATGTGAGAAAGATATTGACGTCCCTATAATGAAACTTCAGTTAGAGTTAGTAGCTCAAGTGTTGCAGGTCGATTGTTGTAAGCGTCTCGGAGAAGAAATCAAAGGCCTCCGTAGATAAACCAATGGGGCTGTCTACAGATTCTGACAAACTTGGGGACACGGCATCTGAGAGGTGTAAGCAGGAATCATTGGAGAAAACGTTGAAGTCCTGTAAAGAGACGTCCAGGGCCGAGGGACTGCCATTGTCCTGAGCAGATGCACAGTCCGGGGCCATTGTTGAGGCGCAGATAGGAACAGTGGGTGACGGGTTGGGAAAATGTTTCAGATGTTTGTCATTGCTACCTAAAGGCGAGACAGTTGCGCTTTGGGAATCACTATTGTGTCCATTCTGTGACTGTTGAGAAGTTAAGGTATTCTGCTGAAATGGATAACCTTCTCTTTCCAAAAGCGCCCCTGATACATTGTTTGCCACTTGTTCGAAAAAATATTTCCCATCACCCCGTCCGCCGGCTTCCTCCAGGCTCGGTGGTTTTCCATCGCCGTGATGGTTCTCTTTACACTGCGTTTGCCGTTTATGTTTCATTCTCCGGTTTTGAAACCAAACTTTGACTTGCCGCTCGGTGAGGTCCAGCAGAGCGGCGATTTCCACACGCCTTGGTCGGCAGAGATACTTGTTGAAGTGGAACTCCTTCTCCAACTCCAGCAGCTGAGTGTTAGTGTACGCCGTTCTGAGTCGGCGAGTTGCCCCATTGCCACCATCAGAAATCTCGGGCGAGCCTATGAAGGGATCACAGCATTATACATTATTGATACTCCACTAATTATAACTCTTGTTTTTTACAGTGCCGCTGTGGGGCTTAAAGCTGACCCCACAAACTTGTCTAATATATTGCGCTTCTCGGGGAGCATAAATTGTTTGTGGGAATGGAGCCACGGCACTTGAATAATTTGTGTCCTCATCCCCTATGCCAGAATATACTGATGTGTCTGGTGTGAGTGCGGAGAGGTCCGAGTGAAGATTAATGAACACGCCAGCTGCCGAGTTGAGTAATGGCAATCTATCATTCTTCATTACTGTCAAATATTAAAATTCATGCCCTACACTACAAGTAGCTAACACACAGTTTAGAAGTTGTTCAGAACAGATCCTCCGCATCCAAAAACGAACAAAAAACTTTTAGATATTAACTTGTTCGTATTAAGTTCACATGACCCATGAGGATAACAAACTATCTTGCACTTTCAGCAGCATGGCCTTGCGCAAAATAATAATAATTAATAATAACTTGCATTTCGTTTACAATAAACTATAAAACAATAAAATTGCATTAAATTCAAATACCTTGAGGGGAGAAGTATAGTGGACCAGGGTCGGTGGTGGTTGTTGCTGTCGAAGTTGTCAGGTTTTTCTTGGATGCCTTTTTCTCCTTCATCCAAGGGTACTCTGGGGGTAAGGATGCGGCAGGCAGCGGGCATGAGCCATTAGGGTTCTGCTTGGGCCGGCTGTGGCGAGGGTGGCTGCCGGGGTTCAGGCTTGGAATGGTCTGCTCAAAAGGAGGAGGAATCAGTGTCGAGTGTGAAAGCGTCGAGCTCTTGATTGATGAACTTTGAAATGCATCACCGACAGGGGGGAAAGATGTCAGGCACTCAGCGAGCGACGGCTGACTATTGATAAAACCCGTCTCTCTCTCGAATTCGTAATTCATCTCCTCCAAGTCTTCCAAATTCGCCGCTCACAAATTTGTGACCCAAGGAAGATAAAGTGAAATATCGTGCCGGGTTAAAAAAAACTATTTTGCTGATTACGGCCGTATGGGGACCGCGGTGCCATTAAACTATTGCTTTCATGGAGACAAGGTTGAAATTGGACCGTATTGCTTGTCACATGATTACCTCTGTCCAATGACAATTTGGGGTTTAATCAAAAGAAGCCACTGTCTGTGTGATTGATCGAAAAAAGTCCGAGAGGAACGCCTCACTCTCTGGGACGGGCTAGTTTATTTACGCATTTATGGTCAGTTTGCCCACTGCTCCGTAGATTGCAAGTATAGCCAGTACCTGAAACAAAGTGACAGTGAGTCCGTCTGCTGTTCTTCCTTTATTGTTTGACCGGCCCTCGGCTGAAGATCCCCCAACACATCAACTGGACACATAAACACAACAAACGCCACGATCGAGAAAACCCATTAATCCTGAGTCTGGGTTTTTACTACTTAGAGAATGCGCGCTCTCGTTTGCCAATGCACGAGCAAAGGCGCGCGAGACAGGACGCGCGCGCACATTGCGCGCAGACAAATTCTTTGAAAGCCCCGACGCGCCCGCGGACTGACGCATTACGCTTGCATATGTATTAGTGCTGTTTTAGTTTAGTTATTTTAAGAGATATTACAGTTCCTTTTGTTAATTACTGTACTTTTGAAATTACATGAATTCAAATATTTTTGGATGACATTTTTCTACTTTTAGTGCAACTAACATAGTTGCTATTCAGTGCAGCATTTATGAAAATGGAATGTCTGATAGTACATTCAGTTAAAACAGAACATATTTTGTATTATGTAAATAATGACACACTTCACATTTTACCTGAATTGACAATATGTTTGATCGGCGCTAAATCGTCTTACACATACAATACACAATAACGTTATTAAAATAAAATAAAAGTGTACATTCCTTAGTCTTTTGCGTTCAAGAATGTGTCTTCTATGTTGTTCTCAGAAGTCTTTAGCTAAGTAGGTGTAGGCCTCGAGCACTTTATTGCTTATATTCCAAACAAAGAGCCCTGGAAGCCTGCACGCTATCAATCTTACACGCCAAAAGGTCTGACAGCTTAGTGCCCTAAGAACACATTTAAACCATCTAACACTCCCTTAGATCATATGTGGCCAGGAAGAAGAGAACAGCGTAGTACTCACGGTTGAGAGTTTCCCCATTTTATAAATTAAGTTTACAAAAGCGATATTTTCCGATTAAAGGACTGACCTTGATCATGATTTTATTCCGGATGTTCTTCGAATGGACCAGCGTTATTTCGGACCAAAAAAAATCGTTCGTTTTATATTTTCGTTTTTGGAAAGTCAGCCTTTATCGAAGGTTTGGGAATGAATAGGATTACATATTGATTGTAAAAGAGAAACCATGTGTTTTTGCAGCCACACAGGAGCTATTGTGTGTAGATGAACGTGGGTGTCGGCATTCTTCAGAAATATCCACTCCTTCCTACACATTTCCACCACGAACGAAAAATCGTCATCGTTTCCCACGAGCTGAACATCGAACTTTATCAAGGATGTATCTTTACGGATACTGTTAATTGTCGTATTAAATATATGCTAATCTGTCTGTTGAAATATTCATTCATATTTAGCCTACAATGCATTGTATTTATTCTCATTAGATAGGCCTGACAGAATGGATATGTGAGTATCAAAATATATTGCCGTGCTTTGAATGAAGCCTGTTTTTTTGTGTGTGTTTGTTTGTTTGTTTTTGCAAATTGCCAATCGAACTATAAATTTCATGTCTTTGCAAATCTATTAATGCATGTACATGAAAACTAAAAGTTTTTAAGTTTATGTGCTTGTAAAATAGTATCGTAAATGTGTTTTAAGGTTTGTCAAATTCGGAATTAATTCGAAAAAGGTTTAATCAAAGGCTTTGCAACACAGTCTTTGTCTATTGGCTTAGGTCAAATTCTCAAAGTCGAGATTATGATGTTGACTATGTGAGTTGCCTTAATTTAATGTATGTCGAATAAATGCATCAATGTGCAACTGAAAAATAACACTGAAATGTTAGTCTACATTTATGAACGGCATTAAGATATTAATAAGAAACTGTTTATTAAACTGTTTAATACATTTTAAAACGATGTTTCTCGAAGGACAAATCTATAAAAATAAGTGTTGTTTTTAAAGATATAGATTTTTAATAATCATTTAATTATTTGGCGATTTGCATCATTTTTGTCCGCGTGCTGAGTATGTTCCAGCACCTTGTCTTTTTGGATGCGTCTGGCTCGATGGACAGCCCCGCTTCCCGTCTGTTAGACTAAATAATGAATGCTTAACTTGGTCATAAAACACAAGTTAAGAGTGAAAACTTGGCTCGTTGGATCATCAAACAAATGAAGCGGTCAATGTGCTGCATTCAAAACTAATGCATTATATAGATTGAGTACATATAGGCTATATATAAAAATGTATTTACTTCAATACATAACCATAGGCTGTAATAATAATAATAATAATAATAATAGGCTAATAATAATAATGTGTTCAATTTGTAAACGTCTTTTTTGTTTTGTTTTGTTTTGTTTTGTTTTTACAAAATATTATAAAATGCGTTTTCATTTTATAAACATAACTGGTAAACGTTTGTTATAGACCGCAATTCTCTATTTTCTTTTTTGAATGAAGTGGCCTACATATGTTTTCTTGTTTTCTTTTGGGATTTTATTGTCTGTATTGTCTTACATTTAAGCGAATGAATTCGTTTGTTCTATAATTATAGAGTTCGTATGATTTACGTCAAGTCAGAGGCCTGTTAGCATATTTGAATAATTAATAGAGTAAGCACGCTGTTCATATATTTCAGAATATAACTAGCCAATATGTGAATGAGATATGGTCATCTGAATGGACTATCTCAGAATACTGTAAATACTGCTGCCTCGGTCAACCACGTTTCCAAACCCATTCGTTTATTTAAAAAAAATTTTTTTTCATCTGTCCGTATAACTCTCAGCGAGCTTTGTAAATTAGTGCGAGTGAGGCGTATATGGGGTGTTTATGATGTCTGCGAAGGCTGCAGCGGCAGTAGCTCTAGCAACAGTGGCGTTTGATGGATGACCCTCTACCCACACACATTGCACTCGGTCGTAAACGAGCTCCAAGCTCCTATTGTTGTGTTAGAGAGGTGTATGTCATTTCCGGGCATATGCACTATACCCCTGCCCTATAAGATAATCATGCCGTTTTATTCAGGATATGACGTTGTGAGAGTATAGCATGCACCAAATGAAGATTAGGCCTAGATAATTTGACTTGCCGGCGTTGACAAAAATGTAACAATTGTATAATTTAACTTCTTGATGCTAAAACAAAACATCAACGCAGGATAAATTCGTAAGCCAAGAGTCAAATAGGGTATTGTAAATATATAGACTTGGGGGGATGTCTCCTAACGATTGGTTACATCAAGAATCCTGACACTGATTAGCTACTTGAGACGTTTCAGTAGCCTATTTCCATTAGACACTATGAATAGATGATTTAACTATGATCTGAATATATGAGAATACGTTTACAACCGTGAATTCATTAGTAGGCCTAGTTATTTTTACGTAAAAATTTTAACAAAAATATTTGGTGACCAAATGAATCTATCGGTTTACGCATGTCACCTCTTTTACCTGCCTAGAAAGTTGTGGGTCAGTTGACTGTAAATTATCAAGGTAATGTGATCCAATAGAGCGCAGCTCCAGTATTAGGCTACGTGTTGACCATATCACTAAACGTACAGTAACCGTGTCTGATCCATGGGGGCGTCATTAGTCTCTTGCACCATGAAACGAAAATGCCGCCTTGTAAATGGCTAACTGGATTATAATGAAGTAAGAAGTTTTTATTCTAATGTTTTAGAACAGCATATGTCTCGTAGGGAGGCATGAAATAGATCGGTTAATAATGCCACCTTTAGACATGGACCGCTATTATATTTTACGATTTATGATTAAATAATTGTTTCAGGATTGTTTGCTCTGACAACGAATTTCTTCCAAAATAGCCATACTAGCTAATAAAAGTAGGGATTTAAAGACGCTATAAATATACCCATTGATATCTGTATTCCACGATTGGTGTACACTCTAAAAAAATTCTGGGTTATTGCAACCCAACATTGGGTCAAATATGGACTAACCCAGCTGTTGGGTTACATTTTTAAATTAAAGTTTTAACCCAAAAGTTGGGTTAGTCCATATTTGACCCAACGTTGGGTTTAAATAACCCAGCATTTTTTAGAGTGTACGATTGAGCTATTGTACATAGCTAGCTAAAATAATCAGATGTAAAGAGCAGCCTCTATTTTAAAAAATTGTTTACAGTTAGATTATTTATGAGCTGCCTTTCAACGAGATATGGTTTCCTGAAAAACAGCATTTATACTGCAAATGGAGGCTCAACATCGCCCCCTTTCTGCTATCCGCCCTCTTTCTCTAAACGCGTAAAGCTGGGTTTCCCTGTAACGTCAAGAATTTTAACTTAGACGGCGAGTAAGGTATTTCTAATGTACACCAATTATTTTACGACGTACTAACACCTATTTCCTAAAATAAAACGTAGGATATTTATGAATATTTCTCCCCAACACGAGAAGAGTGAAAATGCTGCCAATCTTTCTCTCAGTTTAGAGATTAATGAAGCACTATGCACTTTTTTTACCATCATGCATCATTCATTTGACTGCCATGTTACAATATAATTGCAATATAGAAATGTACATTATTAATCATTTCACACGAAATATTTATGCATTTGTGCATAAAAAAGAATAAATATTGTTAACAAAGGACTTTTTAAAAAGGTGCTCTCTTCTCATTTCTTTTCTTCCTCCATTGCAGGTTTAAAACTGTTTTGTTAGCCTACTGTAGTCTGTAGCATGGAAGCTGCATGTTGTATTAAGGCCATATCTGTATCGTAAGCCATAGAGTATCCTAGTTCTCTATAGCTGATGTCCGACACTGTGTGCATCCTGAGGTGGACTTACCCTAACCCGACCTCATGAAAGTGCGTATAAATAGTACGCCAAATAAAAACGAAAACTCGTGGTATTGATACGCAAAAATGGACTTTGGCGTGTATATGCTACGCGATGGGTAGGATTAGGGTTGTGGGGTAAATGCGTGTCATATGTACGCGAAAACTGCGTATCATATGCACGCCAACAAATTTCGTATCATAGGCACGCGAAAACTGCGTATTATATGCACGCCAAACACATGCGTAGCATATACACGCCAAAGTCCATTTTTGCATATCAATACCACGAGTTTTCGTTTTTATTTGGCGTACTATTTATACGCATTTTCATGAGACCGGGCTCACTTACCCATTAGGCAAAGGTAGGGGACCGCCTTGGGGCCCCAAAAGCCAAGGGCCCCCTAAAATGATTTTCATATACGAGATGCGCATTAAGCACTGACATGAGAATGGTTGCTTTTTACAGTGTTTATCACTACGACAACCATCTGCATGTCAGAGTTGAACACACTTCTCGTGTATCCTGCTTGTAGCAAATGAAAATATCATGTATCTGAAGCTGTAATTAAATATTGCACAACAGTGCATATTATGTGTATTGTTTTAAATGCCGCTTACTCATTTATGAGAAGGGCCCAAGTAGAGGACGCATATGCAGTTACTTGTTTGGTTGGTATAATCCTTAGGTGTGTAAATGTATAATTTCCATTTCATTCTTTTTTTAATTTTCATTTAAATCTGTAGTTAAAATAACTAAAATAAGTGTATTTTAAAGTTTAGAATTAGAGAGCCTTTGGCACACAGGCTTACGCTGGTGACTCATCAGTGGACTTTCCTCCTCAATATAGGCTATATTTTTCTAATTCTCAGTAATTAACTTTTTATATGAACGAATCTCTGAAGGGAACCGACTGTCTTCAGAAATGTTTCGGTGGCATTTTCATTTTAACTGATAAAGTAGCATTTATGAAGCAGCGCTGCTTTGTTTACAGTCGTTACCGGGGAAACCGCTGTATTTCTGATGTTCCAAAAGCGCTTCTATTTTTAGAAGCTATTTTTAATAACCCTGTCAGCAGTTTTTGTTCAGACCAATGCGAAAATCCACCCACATAACCCCATTATAAATTATAAATCATAATTTATACTTCTGACTCATCTCTTTTCTTAAAAAATGGTAAAGAGGTTTATCATTTTATAATTTATTTTGTTTTTTGTGAAAACTGTAAATCAATTGCTATTTCGTGGTCTACAGCATGAAAGAAAGCCATTAACGTACATGAAAAATGTAGAAACATTGGACAGAACTGTGAGGCACCATTTTGCAGCAGCAAGCATCACAACAATAAAGGAACCTCAAGGCTGAGCTAGGTAAATGTGTGCAAATATATAGGGCCCGATTCCTATATTTTGCCTGGGGCCCCCAAATCACTAAATCCGCCCCTGTGTGCATCTCATGAGTTTCCAACCAAAGGAGCACAACTCTTGGCTAAATAGTAACGGCAGATACCCTTACAATAATACACAATGTTTGTTATATAGACATTAGTCAGAGTAGCGACATTGCCCATTTAATTTTTGCAATGAAAACGAGGCTGCAGCTTCTGTGAAGAATAGTGCATTCAATGGATTGTAGGCTACTGTTGTTTAACAAAATACTGATTGCTCATAGACAATAGACAAATATTCCATGAAAGTTTTGAGAAGTGAAAACTGCGTGATCTAGGACCTTTATACATTGTGTGCCATTGTAAAGACTGCTCTGCATCCCTCAGCCTCGTTTTCATTTGTGTTAAATTCAATATGGCGTCTAACCTGACTAAGGTCTAGTAGGCATTTGTGAAGCTGATTTAAAATATTTTTTTAAGTCAGAATCAGTTTGAATTATTACATTTAGAAAATAACAAGCAATTTTCATGTTTTCCACTACTTTCGTGTTGAGGATTGTTTCTTGAATGTATTGGCAACATTTCAGCTTTAGTTCAGGACCTAGTTTTAATTTAGTAACCAACGATCCAAGTTCTGGTTCGGCCGTTACTCAATCGTAAATTAACATACGAGGTTAGTTAAGATGATCCAAGATGGGTGTGTTAAAGCGTCAGTCCAGCTCAGAGCAGTGTATCTTTATCTTTACATACTGCTTCCGATGCGTGCATACCTGTGTGACAAGTGAAAACATATAGACAGGAACGTGATACATAAATGGATTTTACCCTTTTTAGTGAAAGAGTAAAATGACTAACAACTGTCTGGTTTCCCGAAACACTAAGTGGGACCCAAGTAGTATGTAAGTGGTGCTTTGTCACTGTGATCTCATTCCCAAAAGTGTTGTTATATATGTAAGCTACCACATGGATTAACAAGGGCCCCAGACCACTAGTAAGACTTTAAGGTGCTTCGTAAATGGCTGTTTTCCCCTCCACCTTGATCTATGACACAATATAAACAGTATGAAGGCATTGTGAAATGTTAAAACTAAATTATCAATTACTTTTTAATCATACATTGAAATTTGCAAGTGCACTGAAATGTGTACCTGTAATCTTAACTCAGTTAAAGTCTGTTTGCATAAATCTTGTATAGCCAGAAAATATTTATTCTTTTATATCTTTAAGAAATAAACTATTATGCCACTTTTTGAGATCTTTAGCAGCTTGTGCATAATTAGTGTCTCTTTCTACTGGTGCACTTTTCACCCAAAAGTAAAAATTTTGTCATCATTACTCCCTGAATTTTTAAGTTATACATTGAAAGTTAATGGGGTCCAGTGTTGTTTGAACGCCAGTGTTCTTCAAAATATATTTTTCTGAAAGTCATTCAGGTTTGGAATGACATAAAGGTAAGTAAATGATGACATAATTTCATGCTTGGGTGATCTATCTTTTTAACTGCTTTAACCCCAACCTGATACTCAAAGCAGTCAGACCCACCTTGTGTTGTACATGATTATGACAACTATTAATAGGTACAAAGCTATAAGTTTCTTCTTTCTTGTAGTACACTCCACTTCATTCTAGCATTCTCATTAACGCCATTTGGATACATACAACATCCAGTACATCCCTTCTGACCACTGTTTAGCACTTAATTGGGACCTGATTCCTCGATATTTGTTCTTAAGTTCTACTTCATAGGTGATGCTTTGAATTGCAGGCACGACTCGTTTGTCTCATATTGACTCACAAGCAAATTTCTGGAATGAACAAGAACCACCTGTCTTGTTCTTACCTTGAGCATTAGTGTGTGCATGCTTCTTATATAGGTTTATGTAAACCAGGGGCATCCAGTCCTGCGTCTGGGTGAATTTGCACCTCCTGCAAAGTTTAACAAACCAAGATATTTAGGATGAATAGAAACTTCCAGGCATGTGTGTTGGAGCACATTTGAGCTGCACTCTGCAGCAAGGTGGCCCTTAAGAAGCATATTATAAAGCCCTCATGTAGACATTTTGTTTGATCCAGATTTATTGCTGGAATTGGAGGAAACTACATGGTGTCAGGTAATTTTACCTAAAACAGTAATTTTAGGTAAGGTTATAGTGGTCAGACAAAGATTTTGGTATCTCAGCTCAACACAGCATTCAAAAGAAGTTTTATGCTGTAGGCTACTTCTGTAGAAGTGATGTGTGTAGTGATGGTTTGAACATTCAAAAGCTAACATATGTATAGGCTATAAAATTCCATGGAAGTGCTCATGATGAGCCATTTGCATTAGTATCTTTATCAATTCAACATGAATGTCTTGCATTTAGGCTTAAACTAAAACCTAAAAACCAAATGAAATGACAGTTCAGTTTTCACAAAGGCCTAACCAGCGACTATATTCGAATTGACAGTTGTGCACATTCATCATTCTTGGAAGGTTAGCTGTAATATTTGCATCAGTAAATAGGTTTTGTTTGTGGCTGGCCCTCATTAAGTGAGGTTACTGTAGGGCACAGTCCGTTGTCACTTGGTCGTTTCAAACAAACTGCTGTCTCCACCTGCTGGATACTAATGGTAGTGGCTCATTTGGCCCGTCTGTTTGTTAAAATACACTCAATTCTGCTCAAGGAGGCCCCACAACACTGCCCAATTTGGATGTCTCACTCATCCGACACACCAAATATAGATCATGAAGCACATCATTAATGAGCTGATTCACTGATGAATCAGGTGTGTTAAATAAGATCCACATCCAAAATGTGAAGCGTTGGGGGGAAGAAGCACCCGTACTAAAACGGAAATATTTAGAATTCCTAGGCTTGCCATTTAGCCAAAACCAGTGCACTTTTGTGATTCATCTTTAAGGATTAAAAAGTCTTAAAAATCTTAAACATTCACGTAATGTAGGCTAAATACTCACTTTAAAACAACGCTTCAGTTTCTTTTACATGCTGAAGTTTAAATGGCCAAAAATGCAAAGCAGCAATTATACTGGACTCAAGAAAAAGTACAATGCGTCAATAAGTTGTGTTTCCGTTGTCACTTTATGCATGACGAGGCAACAAATGGGTGATCGGTTCTGCAACGTTTTAATTGTTGCTGAGGAGTAATAAAGTAATTAGCAGAGAAAAAACAGACAGTGGGGCTGAGCCCCATTTTACGATGCTGTCTGGGATAGAGCCTTTGAAGATTTGGTCTGCAGCAGTTTTTCTTTCTTTCTTTTTTTCTTTCTGTTTTCCTATATTTTGTGTGTTTATTAAATACAAACATACAAAATAATAATACAATGAAAACTAACAAAATAGTTTTTTATGTTTAATTTTTTAAATAAAATATATAATGTGTTACTGTAATTGTAATATAGGCATTGGGCGTCCAAAAAGTCGTTCCAGTTCCGCCCTCAATCGCTTTGCACCCCATAAACAGTTAAGACTGTGATTGTGGTTTATTGCCGCACGGCCACTAATATCGTTTGCAGGGGCAAGTCACAAATAGAATGTGCAGGCCTGTCTGCGAGCATCAAGCTAAGCTTTATTTATTCGGATGAACGGCATCCGGGCCGTTAACAGAACACTAAACAGTGGGTTGCAAGATAACGGAGCTCGAGAGCATGAGAAGTGTAAAACTGTTTGGAGGGCGGTAAATTATTTTTCGTTGTATAGCGTAAAAATACCATGGGATTGTAGTCATTGTCAGCCTCGTTCAGGAGCGATTTATTTAGCCTATGTTGAGTCTTTCATGAGTCTGGAACTTTATGTGCGGCATAGGACAGAAATACAGGATTGCAATTATTAATGACAACTTCGCAATATCGCAGATTTGCACGTTAGAGTGTAACCCATGAAAAAAGTATTAATTTCGTATATATTTCCCCAGACCACTGGTATAGAGAGTCTTAACGAAATGTACTATTTATCATAAATTTATTCACATACACAAGTGGAATTTAATTTGAAAACGACTGAAACTGTTGATTTGAGGTATTGGCGTATGCAATTTGTGTGTTCACATATAACATTACAAGCACGTAAATGTTACAAAATATTTCAATGACAAACAACACAACATAAATTCATCTTAATACATAGGTAGTTCAAATACATCTAGGTAGTCACATTAAACATTGATACATTACGCTACAAGTCATTTTTGAATAAAAAAAAATCTGAAATTCATGCATATCATCAGCATTTCACATCGCAGAACCCATTTCCCTGAAATCATGAACTGGTGCTTTAAAAACGTTAAAAAAAAAACATTTAAAATGTAGGCCTACAGAAAGCGAAATGCTAGACCTACAACAAGGAAACCAAATAAGAGAACTATCACCATACAAGCTGTATACAAAGACACAATAATATATACAAGCATACCCTTCGATAAAAGGTTTGTGCAATGTACATCTAACATTACAAAATGTAGGCTATCAGTAATAATCTACCGAGGTTGTGCATGAGGAAAAAGGCTAATTCACAAACACCTTCGCACGAACCAAATACTTCATCCACTGCAGAGTGCATTTATAGTTCCCTGAAATCATGAACTGGTGCTTTAAAAACGTAAAAAAAAAATAACATTTAAAATGTAGGCCTACAGAAAGCGAAATGCTAGACCTACAACAAGGAAACCAAATAAGAGAACTATCACCATACAAGCTGTATACAAAGACACAATAATATATACAAGCATACCCTTCGATAAAAGGTTTGTGCAATGTACATCTAACATTACAAAATGTAGGCTATCAGTAATAATCTACCGAGGTTGTGCATGAGGAAAAAGGCTAATTCACAAACACCTTCGCACGAACCAAATACTTCATCCACTGCAGAGTGCATTTATAGTTTTCCATTTTTTAAATGTCTTTTGGACGATCTTTATTGCATTTCTTCATCTTCATCCTACGGTTTTGGAACCAAATTTTGATTTGTCTCTCGGTGAGATTTAGGAGTCTTGCCACTTCATATCTACGATCGCGTGAGAGGTACATATTAAACAGAAATTCTTTCTCCAGCTCAAGAGTTTGATGCTTAGTGTATGGACAGCGCTTTTTCCTAGTGGACTTCGCATGCAGCCAGTTGGACGCAGGGTTATCTGCAAGAAGGGTCGGAGAGAGAGAGCTAGTCATGTTGCCACTTGAAAAATACTGCGGCCATTTTATGAGCACCGCTCGATAAGAAAGAAGAGTCTATGATACAATCTTGATATGCTGAAATTGGAAAGCACAATCACGGACTGCATGCATCTGGGCTGCGGGTGGATTTTATATGATCGAACATTTTATGTGCAAGCTATAATTTTCTTCCTACTGTCAATTTTTGCATCCTTGAATGAGGGATAAACAAGGGCTTTACTGTCTATAAGAGAAAAAAATGCTCAAAAATCCAGATTGTATGTTTAATGGCAACAATTGTGCATTGTCTTTTACATAACATTTAATCAAATGTAATGTGTAGAGCAGCACTTCAGAGAAGCCTTGTTATATGTTACATGACATGACATGCAGTCTATAGTCTATCATGATTAATTATACTGCAAATATGTGGCATTTTTAATTACTGGACACATTCCATTGAAACTTGCATATATGCTGTCAAATGCAAATGCAGATTATTGCCACCCACAGAACGAAAAAAGAAAGAAAGGCCTAGTTAGAAGACCTTTAGGCTTCCTTATAACCTACTGAAAATACTGTACAATATAGGAATGTTTAACTACAATAAACAGGCAATTGTTGACGTTTCTCACAAAAGACTAGCTTTTTATGGATTATAACTTTTATATTATATACAAACGACGCCTATTGAATTCATCTTTTAAGGTAAAAGTAGCCTACCTGAAGCCTGTCCTACATATTCACATACATTCTGATATAAATTGAGTTGCACTTACTTGGGTCTAGATCCGCCTTCCTTTCTGCTGGAGCTTTCTCATCCTGTGATCCGTTGGAAAGCGCATCGTCCGGTACCTTCCTCTCTGCTTGGGTCGTATTGTTGTCAGTCTCGGCCACAAGTAATGTATGCGTGGTGCACTCACCACTCCCAACCAGTGGTTCAAGTTTTATATCATGGTGTGTATCTGTGGATAATCCCGTGAACGACAGGGCAGGCAGCGGTTCTAACGCCCAGGAACGCACGGATGCTCCATCGGTTTCTCCTGTTGAGCATGGGTGATGAATGTATGGGTGGTAGGCGACAGATGTGCCTGGGGGCTGCACGGGCATGGGACTCCATGACGCACCAAAAATGGATGATTTGGCTTGGAAAGTATACTGCTCCTGTTCGCCATATTCAAGTAGCGCCAGTTCCCGAGCCTGCTGCTGGACCACGGGTCCAGATGAGAACCTCGGTGCCAAATGATCGTCATTCTCGTGTGGAATGTGTGAGTCAGCGTAGTAACTCAGTGTCCCCAATCTCGACATAACAAAAACAAGCAAAGAGAGCCCAGCCGAACAGATGCACCCACAATGAAACTGACACAAAAGCAGAATCCGTTGAAATCAAGTAACTAACTACTTGACTTCGCTGTGAACTACAGACCTCTGATAAATTGAATCACTGCAGAGATTGGATTGGATGTGCTAGACACGTGACTGTGGGAGAGAACGTGGGAGATAAAGGGGGAAGCCTAACCAGTGCACACGGTTAAATGGCCTCCATTTTACAAGTCATATTTTTAATGGTATAGCCATATGCTTTTATGAAGGTGGATTTGATTTTATTCATGTTGTTAAGCTTCAGCATCTAATAACCAATCGTAACAAAAATGGTTATTTTAGCAGCGTTATTGTGGAATTTCCTTATGCAGTTTTTAATAGAGTAGGTCTACTGTTTGCAATAATAACATAAAACCCCAAACGTGTAAATACGTTGTCGTGTCATTGTATAGGCCTGTAAGTACCTGCAGTCCAATTCAACTACCACTTTTAGACACACTCTAAAAAATGCTGGGTTAAATACAACCCAGTGCTGGGTAAAATAGGGACAAACCCAGCAATTGGGTTGTTTTGACCCAGTGGTTGGGTTCCTACCCAGAAGGTTGGGTTAAACATGTAACCCAACCGCTGGGTCAAAACAACCCAATTGCTGGGTTTGTCCCTATTTTACCCAGCACTGGGTTGTATTTAACCCAGCATTTTTTAGAGTGCAGAAAGTTTAATTTTCACAAATTTTGCAGACCCAGAATATGTATGAAGAACACACATATTCCGCGCGGCCTAGTTGAGCACAAGACGACATAAAATAGTTCAGACATAAAAAGGATCTTTACGTGAGCCATATGTATACTTTATATGGCAATAAGTGCCACTGGATTGTTGAGATATGACCTGCTAAGTGACCAGTCATTCAGTAACAACGCGCTCAAACCTTCAGTCTGCTCCCCAGCAAAGCACACTGTGATGTGCAGACAAGTCCAAATAAATCTGAACGTGAACTAAGCTGTGAAGAAAACTAACTGGGGTAACATCAATGATACTGATGTTCAGTATCATTGAACAAATGATATTCAATTGTTCTAGTATTCTTGAATAAGCTAATACAGGACAAAAAAAAATTGTTTTTGCAATATCCCACACGTTCAGTGAAATAGTGACTGTATGCTTCATAATTAAAAATTTGTGTTTGTAAATACATTTGTATATTTGCAGTGGTTAGACTTAAGCATAAACGTAGCGTCTGGTTGTACGACATTATGTTATTCAGAATCTCAACACTATCTTGCATGGTATTTGGAAATCAGCAACGTAATTGTAACGTTAAGTATGAGTATATACGGTGTTGTTTTAATAGAAAATAAATTATAAATTTAATCCTGACATTTTTTTAGTCTTAGCAGTGAAAACACTGACAATAGAGGACAACCATGGACGACCAGAGCTTTTTCTCCCTCTGGTCAATGAGCATTGCTGTGATCTTGTCCTCGGAAGAGTGGATCTCTGGGCTCTTCAACAGACTTTGTTTATAACAGGGGCTATTACTCTGTTTTTCTTCAGGTTGTAACTTGGCTGTCTGGCCTGAATATGGCCAATAAAGCCTTTGTGTTTTTTTCCTCCGGCCCAGCAGACGCATCCGGCAATGTGGGCGTGCTCTCAGATGCGCACGCGGCTTTGGCCAAAGTGCATTGATCGTAACCGAGGCCTTGCTATCTACACCTGCACTCCAACATTTACTTTTTATACAACTCTAAAGAATTCACCTCACTAGTGCAGTTCGTGCATTAAAATTAAGTCCTTAAAATATCATATGTTGCTGAGAATGGCTGGTCTTTCTTCAAGATACAATATACTTCTGTAAACACTTTTCAGAATTCGCCGCAACATGTTTGTCTTGTTGTTGTGCTGATTCTCACTGCGAGGCAATTAAGACAGTTTCGTGTCGTGGGGATGTAAAATAGAGCCCAACAACATGAAACTACCTAAATCACTTAGCAGTTGTCTTTGTTTCTTGCTTGCGAAGGTATAAGAAGGCAACGCTGTATTTTTATCTATTTATTTTCTGCAGAAGCAAACAAGTAGGCCTACAATAAATGTTTTGCCCACATTGCTGTGGTCTTACCAATGCTGTCTCATAAAAATTGTTGACTTTTCATGGAATACTCCCTTCAATTAAAATTAGATTAAATTAGAAATAGAACCCGAATGTTGACAGGAATAGAATTGTAATAGGAATGATTGTATTAATAATTTCTGTGTGACTCTTCACGGGACCAGTACTGACTGTGTTGAGAATTATATAAATCATGTCATTTTACAGTCAGCAAAGTTATTGCTTCTCCAAAATCCCCGTTATAAAGAAAGCTCAGAAAAACAGGAGTGTTTTGTACTACAATAGTTGTATTTAAAAATAAGATGACTTTTACGTACATGCCTTTATTTATTTTCTTCCATGTAATAATTAATTTACATCTGAGACCATCTCTTTGGCACTCTGTTTCCAAAAAAGATGGTACCTTTGATTGCTGTTAAAATAATACAGGAAGTCCCGTCATGTTTATAAGTTTCTACATTTTAAGAACCGGACTTTTTCCAGCAAATACATGACAAGGTCGTACTTAGGAAGAACCGTATTGTTATTATTTTTAAATGGTTTCATAATAGTTATTATTACAACATGCAAATACCGCAGTTATATACAGTAAATGTACAATATAGTCTAAATGCTATGTACAATTAACACCTTCAGCATTCTTATATTTTCCTCTCTTGCTTTTACAGTGAAGTACTCTTGACAGTTTATAAATAACCATGACATCTTATGACGACTGAGTTGTCAAATAAAATTATACATAAACAGATAAAAACGTCAACAGTATACGACACACAATAAGTTATCAATAGTATCTTGCACAAGTCATCTATGCACACACACCTACGGAGACGGTTTGTTGTAGGGTTGAAGTAGGCTACCACTGCAGCCGATGAAGGAGGGCGCCAGAGATCTATAAAGCGAGGAGGCTTCATGTAAAACTGAAGTTGGCCGACAACTCTCGGATTCGGTTTTCTCGACTCATCTTCTTCAGCTTCATCCGTCGGTTCTGAAACCAGATTTTGACTTGTCTGTCCGTGAGGTGAACGCTGTGGCTGATCTCGAGGCGACGCTCTCGTGTCAAGTACATGTTGAAGAGGAACTCTTTCTCTAGCTCTAGAGTCTGATGTTTGGTGTAGGGGCAACGCTTCTTACGGCCACTCTTCGCCGTCAGCCAGTTAGCTGTATTGTCACTTTTGGAATCTCCTGCTGAAAATTTGAGACAATATTAGTCCAAAATGTCCAAATGCAAGCCCCCATTTCACAACAATTTACTATGGGATGCAATGACCATATACGCCTAATGAATGTTATTTAATTACAAAATGAATATTGCTATTAACAACCTGTAATATCCATACAATAATTCCACTTGCTGTTCAACAATATTAGTATTCACATAAATACATTCTCACATAAGCATTTAATTTAAAATATTAAATGACCTGATACTATCGTGTGTAGCCATATTCATATTATGAATTGAGTTGCGATTAATTAATTCCGTTTTTGTCTATTTTCTGATTATTCCATTTTTGTTTGTTAAAACAAACGCCTTAAAAAGGCACTGGCGACGCTTTATCGGTCGTTTCTTGTAAGAAGAGCAAAATAATATTTTTGGTTTATTTTATAAACCAAATCATGTTATTACATTTCCAAGAGGTCATAAACAGCTGAAAAATAGGCTTGCTAAATATATATATATATATATATATATATATAGAGAGAGAGAAAGACATACACAAAATGGGGATAGCAGGGTCGTGAGCAATAGGCCCTGTTTGCTTTACGATTTTTATGTGATCACTTCAAAATGTTTGGGAAACTAAAGCACACGTTATATCTGTCAGCACTGCGTTTGACGCAAATTAATGTTTTGCTATGTGAAGGTTTGCATAGAGTTTTGAAAAGATATTTGTTAAATGAGATCTTGTGAACAATATGTTTTAAAGTCTTTTTGCTATTATTAAAACGTGAGCTTTGCAAACGAAAAATGGCCAGGTTACATTGCATTTGGCACGAAGGAATGCTGTGTTATGTGTAAAGGATTACAGAGAGGACTACAGACATCAGGGCTTTAGCTAAATTGGTTTGGGCGTCCTGGACCTCCTCAGAAATGTATTTTTTTTTTAAATAGAAGATTCTCGCATATGATTGTGCTGCCAAATCTGGCCAAGCTAAAGCTTTATGAGGTGTTTAAAATAAAATCCGAAATATTACTTTAATACTACATGCAGTTAAATAAAAATCAGAAAAACAATTCCATATATTTATCGCGCGCGCAAAGGCGTTAATGTTTTTACGCGCCCTAAGGACGTCCGAATCCTTTGGATGGGGCAACAACAAAACTAACCTTTAGTAACAGTGGCCGCCTTCTCCGGACTGTCCGGTGGTTCTGGAGATGAAGCGGTGCCAGTGGACCCCCTTAGCTCCTTGTTTCTTGCCGGGGCACATGGTGCGCATGTGGGAGGCTCGTCGCTCTCTTCCCTGCTCGCTTCTGCTCCTATGGCTGGAAGAGAGCTGTCAAATCGGGTAGAGCGTTGAGCAGCAGCATGAGTCGATACAGACTGGTTGTCTGGAAAACTTTCAGATGTGGTGTATGTCTGAGATAGACGGAAGTAACCAGGTACCGGAACACAGCCGTTATTGTTGCTAGATGGACATGAGTTTGGTGTCAGCCGGGAGTACGATATGTCCTCTGTAATGGTGTCTTTTGGACACTTCTCAGACTCGTATAAGCAGTAAGAGTTTTCCTCTTTTATGGTGGGCGAGAACGACCGTGGGGTGGTTTGGTTGTTAGGCTGTTCAGTGCGACAGGACCTCGACGTCTCCAGCCATGTTTCCATGCCTTGATATGGCCCACACGTAGGGACAACATTTTGCGAATTGCTCTCGTTCCGTTTGAGTCCAGAAAAATAGCCACAGTTAGACAGTCCATAAGAATACTCGGAGGTCGGCTGCAAGTAGACTCCGCTGTTTTGGTAGTAGTGTCCACTTCCCTCGGCCCTTCCGTGGATCAAGGAGTCTACCAGAAACGAATTTCCAGATGGACTATCGGAGCATGACATCTTTGTGGTATAATTTGACGGTGGAAGAAGATTGCCCTTTCTGGATGACATTTCTTGTGCAAAACATGCTGAATATAATTACTGATAACTATACAACTCAGTGTGAGCTAACAGCCAATTAAATTGCAACGAGCACCGGTGACTCCTCCCTTTGTGTGCACGTAACCCTGGTGTCCCATGTCTTTTTCAAGCAACTACATTTTTTTTAAGTCAAATCTACATAAACCCGATCAGTCATTTCTGAAAATATAAACGAATAAAACCAGAATTTAACGGGAACAGCATTATGTTTACGACCACTGACTTTGTTAATACCGACATTGCCGATTAGCCGCAAAGCCTTTTGAGCCACGTAGCCTAAATAAAACCAAAAAGCAACAAGGTATCGAAAAGGAGATCAAGTGCTAAAATAGTAAACCTTTATGATACACTGTAATTGCCCCAACAGCCCTTTAAGCACATAAACAGTGAGTTACAGACTGATCTTCTGGTTTTCATGCATGCGGTGGGTCAAAACTATTTATTTGCTACACTCAAGTTCAAAACGAGAGGCGGCTTTCAATCTGCTTTTCAGAAACACATTATTGGGTGGATATTGATTTCCATTCTGTAAAATAAAGATGTGATAAACTTAAAGTTACATATAGGCCTATATAAGCTTTATAATTACAACGTTCAGTTACGGGTTAATAGTAAAAAATCAATTAAAAACTATTATATTTAAATATATAGATAAATCTAACCACGATCTCATAACATTTAAATTATTTAACAATAGCATTTTTAACACAATTGTTGTATGTGATTAAATTTACCTATGCCTACCTTTGGCGTTCAGGAGATATTATAATTTATCTCAAAATCAGCCTGTGTGATGTCGAGACCGCCGTTGTATATATTTGTCATTTGATTTGCATTTAATTACATGAAATATAATTCCAAATTTCTCTCTCAGGTTTGATTTTTTTTATTGAGTTTTTTTCAGCCTATGTGGCTTAATGTGATGTGGTAAATGGTCATTTATTGCTCTACCTCTGAACTTTCCTTGAAACGGTTTTTACGCTGTCAAAAATACTTCACAGAATATATCCACAAATAGGCCTGTTTCTTTGTTCGTA
The DNA here is from genome assembly GCF_001515605.1 of Sinocyclocheilus anshuiensis. Lineage (NCBI taxonomy): Eukaryota > Metazoa > Chordata > Actinopteri > Cypriniformes > Cyprinidae > Sinocyclocheilus > Sinocyclocheilus anshuiensis. Next base: position 185,017 of record NW_015539845.1, read on the forward strand.
TAGGATTAATCGTCCTATAGCTGGAATTAACATATTTATGATAAAAATAACAAATGCATATGAGCATTAGCATGCAATTTTAAATATCGACCTAATAGCACAACTAGAGTAATTAGATGACTCGGGTCTAGAAAAAAAAGGCTACCAAAGTAGCCATAACCTAATTTTCTTACTAGTCAAGTTGTCCTTGCTCCAATAATCATGTTTTGATTCACACTATCTAGTGGAAGCTTTTACTAATGTCACCATAAAAGACGAGCTTTTATCACACAAGCTGAAATGTATGTTAAAAGAAAAACGGGCCGTTACTGAAAATGTATTATTATTTGAACGCTTATCTTTTCGGCTTGACAGATGAATTTTAATCATTGGAATACATTTATTTGTACTTTCTGCATTAAGAAATCAAAAGGGCTTAGGACGGGTAGGCCTAGCTATTGTTTGTAAAGTAAATGAATTTTAATTAGCCAATAAATACCATTCATTTTATAATTAGATTTTTCATTTGACATATCACAACAATTTGCAAAAGACTTTTAGATTTTTCTATGGCGTAGAAAACATTTTAGAATAATACAAAAATGCATAACTGTAAAACTGTAACTTATAGACAAAGCCATCAAGAATCAAAACATGTTGGCTCCCATTTTCCTACAATTTATTAAAAAAAAAAAACTCTTTAAAATGAATCTCTGGTCGATTTGTCAGGAACAAACAAATACTCTGAGACTAATAAAACGATTACAAGTGGTACTACTTTTTAAATTAAGAGGTTTTTATCATTAAACAAACTTTACTTGCAGGCTACGTTTTGAGCATTAATATGCTGCTATCATCTAAAAATATAATAAATAAATGCAATGCTGACTAAAATTTCTGAATGGTAACTTTGCTATTTACCTGAAACAGTGCCTTGTATAGTTCTCGAAGACGTTGTCCTTTGCCCGTACACAAAGTAAACATGTTGCAGCATGGATTTTAGATACCCGGCAATGACATTGATCTAAAGTGCGTCACCCAGTGGACAAGAAATGTATCGTTGGAGGAGCAAAATAGTGAGCAATCCAGTCGTGGTGCCATGATGGGACTCTGAGACAAATGATGGCGGAAAAGTCCGTGAACACAAGCTTTCAGTGGTTCCAGCCGTTGTTTTCTAGCTCTTAGTCACAGTTAATAACCTTGGTTCTCAGACGGTTTATGGCACCTCACTCCAATTCTACAAATGCTCCAGACTAAGACGGGTTTTATGATCGAGTTGCTGCAGCAACGGGGGGAAGTGCAGTAATTAGGGCGAAATTCCATCGAGCCTCAAAGGATGCGCAAACCGTCAGGGTCATCACGTAAAACAGTCGTTATTATCTTATGGTCGACCTTTTTATAAGACTTCTGAGTGGCATAAGCCATATCAATTTCTGATCCTCTCGCAGTGGATCATCGATAGCTATATTGATACAGGGGAAACTGTAAAATTATATGAAGTAGCCTAACAAGAGTCTTTTTTTTCCATGTTCAAGAAAAACAAGAAAAAAGAGTTTAATTCTCAAGAAATTTTGTATAGATGTTACATGCCACTTCAAAATAGCAATATAATATAAAGACTTATCTGAAAGGTCGACATAAAACCATTTGTTGAAAGACCATTTGATTCATGGAGACCTACACAGCCATGTTTTGGGCATTTCCGTAATGGATACTATAGGCATTAATAACGGCAAACACTTGATCCTTGAATCAAAGAAAAGCGTGGAGGCAATATAACGCAAGATCCATCAAACATTTGATCCTGCTCCAGGAAAAAGAGAGAAAACACAAGATATTTCAGGAGACTGATTTATATAACACTGAGGAGATGTTATAAACATGAGAGATTATCATGAACATGAATGAGCTCGATATATAGTTTCACGCGTTTTAGAGAAAAGGTGGAGAAACACAGAAATCTAAAAGAAAATACAATTCAGGTTCGGGGTTTCAGAGGACTCAAGCAGTGTCCCATGCTGTTATTGCTTTTGCCTTAATGCCCAATGTCCCGTTCAAAATAAATAAAAATTTCTCTCTCTTTTTTTTGGGGGTGGGGGGGATATTTCTGAACACACTTGTTAAGTCACCCGATTTTACTAATGCGCAGTAAAGACACCTAATATCAAATATACACTTTAAGTCCACACAATTCAAGTATCAGAGAATATAGCGCGCGTGATGCATTTAGTTCTCAATAAGCTTAGGTTATATTCAAGAAATGTGCGTTATTCAATTAAACAAAGTCTAATGATATAAACCACAATTAAGGAACTGTATTTAACAGATTATTAACCACCTTCTTTTCCACTAGTATTTATATCTCGCCCTCCCCAACATTTTTTTTCCACCATAATAGATTTCAAGAATATAGCCACTGCTATATGACATATGCGAAAAGTACAGATCTTGGTCAGATAATAGTAATAACAAAAATAAAATCCCTGTAAACTGAATAGTCTGTGTAGAATGGAAAAATAATAATAACAAATTACAATACAAGTAATAATAATAATAATAATAACAATAATTTTAATTTCAAAAGGTAGAGATTACTGATAATATAAATGTATGTTTACACGATGAAAAAGTCTCTCAGAGGAATGAAGGTCACATATCGTCTCGCAGCAGCCGGAATGTGCATCCAACTTGAAATGAACCATCTCGCCTAAATGATTTCTCAGCAATGGGCAATCTAAAGCAAAGGGTTCGTGGTGTAATACTGCAAACGGTCTCTGTTTATTTTTTTTTCTTTCATTCTTCTGTTTTGAAACCATATTTTGACTTGGCGGTCGGTGAGGTTGAGCATTCTGGAAAGCTGTAGCCTTTTTTCTTTGTTGATGTAAACACTGAAGAAAAATTCTCTCTCCAGCTCTCTGATCTGATATTTTGTGTAAGGACACCTCTTTTTCCGTGTTTTCTGTCCATCTGAAATTTAAAGAAGACTTTAAATATATTTGACATGTAACTGTATATAATTGCATAGAAATCATATACAATCTCATTCAATTAATACAGCAGAGACAACTTAATACACCCGATTGCCGTTTTCCAAAATTATGCATAAACTGTTGCTGTTATCTAAATGTAATTAATTAATTAAACGATAAATCAGTAATAACACATTATACAATTAGCCCTTAAATGAATGAAATATCAAGTTTTGCAACAACACACTCGTCCAGGGTCGTTTGATAATGAATAACTTATAATGGAGACTAATATTTCATATGCATAACTTCACCACAAAAGAGAAAAAAAAATAGCCGCGTAAGAAAAACTGAAAAGATGTATCAGTTGATATTTACCAGAAACTCCATATCAATCCCTAAGAAAAATGCTCTTTAAATTCCCTGTTGTACAACATGCATTCAGAGGCGATAAATAAGCGAAGGATTTCAATTATCTCAAATAACTCTGCATTAACAAAAAGTCCAAACATGTAATGAAGGCTGGAATGCATACTTTTGAAGACTCAAAGGGAAATGGCCTATCATTCACGGCCAATTTCAATTTCAAGCACGTGATCTTGCGTTTATAACAAAGTTTTGTTAGGGTAAATATACAGGGCCCTCTATAAACCTTATATGCGTATAAAACAGCTTATAAAACCTTTAACAACAGCACGTTACATCAGAAACTTTCTCACACAACTGCTTTAATACGTACTACTGCTGCCGCTGAATTTCTCTTCGTTGTTACCGGAAGATGGCTCTGGGCTGCTCGTCTCTTCACAGCGCTCCGTCTCATCTGCTCCCCGACAGCTATCGCTGCCTCTTTCCGCGGGTGGAGGCGCCTTGCTGGCTGCTCTGTCCACCGGGTGCTCGCTCGGCTGATTTTCTACGTTCCCGTAGGAGGTCTCGAAAAACTGGTCAAATGCTTGGGGAAGTACTCCGTTCCTCCCTACGCTGCCATACATGTTGGCCGTGTGGCTCGTGTTGGAGTGGTAAAGAACCGAGTTGTTTTTCGATAACATGTCCCCCAGAGTTCCAGGATTGGCCAGGCAGTCCCTGTGCACCATGTCTTCGGTCGCGTAGCAGTGTGGCAGATTGCCCCTGGAGTGCCACTTAGTGGACGTGTCAATGGCATAGTCCCTGAAAGATACCTCTCTAACGCTCTGAACTTGTGGCAAACTGGACGTGGAGTATGAGTATGTCATGGGGCACGAAGACGGGGTCTGGGGCAGAAAAGGAGGAAGGCTGGAAAATTCCGTTCCAGACACGTAATAAGTACAGCCGGGCAAATACATGTTAGACCCAACGGGTACTCGCTCATCAAAATCCATCATGACATTTGGTTGGGCACGCCACAACCATAGTACTGCCTCGCATCGTAGTACAGGACTGCTTCAGCTTCAGTGGCTTTGAAGCAGATCCGCCGAGTAGAAATTTTGAGACGTGAGCTGACGTGGAGATCCATCTCCATCCATTCCAGAGAGCGCCAGTCATGTGACCAAGGGCAGAAATTGACATGTACCTCTTAGAATATTGTATGCCAGCATGTGCAAATGTTCAAGTCGAGGAGTGAGCGATACTTTTCATTGATGAACGTGTGCTTGTAGTGGACCACAGTTGGTTATGTTGACACTTTGGATTGCTGGAGAGAAACCCATCCGCATGCTTAACAGCCAACGCGCCTTAGTACCCAGGGCTTCTGATGTTTATGGATTCGTTCTATTAAGTCACAGACATCTCGTGTCGCTGTAACTCTCTATCCTTTTTCTCGCTGTTGTCTACAGTCTTCAAAATAAAGCTGACAGGAAGAAACATAAGAGGCACTTTCGCAGTGATGTATACTTACAATTTGAATTCGCAAGTGATGCTCTTTGTTAATTGATAGTTGCATGTAGGCTAATAAACTCTCGAACGTAATGTTATTCCCGTGTGTTGGAATTGAAATCGAATTAAGTTTCTGGCTTCATATATTTGGTTTTCTTTCACGATAATCAGTTCAGAAATATTTTAAACGTGGAATACCCTTCGACCAGTTGGCATAGGAATGTAGTAGCCTACACTTTTACTCATAGTTTTGTTTGAAAACGTTGTTTGCCTGTGTGTTAAAATAAAACACAAAACCACAGTTTGAAGTGTAGTCACACAAATAAATGTTAAAGCTCAAAATAATAATGAATTTTACAAAAGGCGCTTACAAATGAGCTATATTATAATTGCGTAAATATACGATTTGGGTAGTTTTAGTATTAATATGTGTTGTAATGTTAGTATGACTACAAACTCATTTAATTAATTACAGAATATGAATATAGTGCACTTCTTTCATGACTTTCAACAAGCCTCTCTTGTTTGGAGCACCATTTGCGTCAAACATGCATCGTAGGTTATGTTTTTCCCCCCCTCACATACAGTGTTCATTAAAAAATACAGTTACCATAAGGGTAAATTTACATTCTCATGTGCAAAATTGCTAAAACTTGTTTTCGCTCGCCAAAAATCTTTTAATGTATGTAGTTAGGCAAGACAAAAGGCAGAATTTGCCCGGGTTGGGCACTGGAGTCATGAAGTGAAGCGGCTTGAAAACACAGTTGAGGCCCATAAAGTTTTAACTTGGACTGTGCCCCCCGCAGAATTCCTTTGGATTAAACCATGAACAATGGCCGACAATTCCTAAATGCTAACATTTATGAAGAAAGAAAAAAGAGAATATAAAAAAAGAAGATTGCTCAAAAAAAGAATATTCAATAAAATAGTCCCAATTAACGGCTGCCATGTTCAACAACGAAAACGAAATTCCTAAATGCTAACATTTATGAAGAAGAAAAAAGAGAGAATATAAAAAAAGAAGATTGCTCAAAAAAAGAATATTCAATAAAATAGTCCCAATTAACGGCTGCCATGTTCAACAACGAAAACGAGCTGTTTGGGAGATTGGTTTAAATTTCCTTTATCAATATTGTCAATATTAGGGCTTTTAATGAGTAATCTTGCGCTGAGAGGCAATGAAAACTAAAACCAGTCCAGGACAGACGTGGTTTTATGGTGTTCTTGGTATCTTCCTCCAGCCATTGTCAGCTCAGACAAGCCATGGCCGTCGGAGAGTGATCATGAGACGCCACCTACTTGGAATTCGTGAACTTCAATGAGACCTGAAGTCACGGATAACAGTATATTAACGAGAGACAACGGCCCATGCGTTGTATCGGGTGAAAGTGATGCTTTTAGCACATCTTCCAGGTTTAAGACCATAAGATCGAATGCACGTGTAGATAGAAGGTTATCATGCATGTTTGGTCTGTATTATTTTTATTATTACAATTATATGTTATAATAGAAGATGGCATTCACTGTAGCGTTACTGAACTGGCTGGCACCATATGACTACAAATAAACAGATTAAACTTTACATTGAGTTCTGGCATGTTTAAGAGTTTGAGAACAAGATCTCAAGTTCGGGGAAGGGTGAGGGTCACCACTTTGTAAGTGGTAGTTTGCAAATAGCCCAAACAGCGCCCCGGATGAGGTTTAAGAATTTCCACGAGTTAGCCTATTGAAATATTGCACGAAACTTTGGCATTTTCTTTAGTATTATTTTCGACTCACCCGAATTAGGGAATGAATTGGGCAAAGGACCGATAACTTTTCGCACTGGATCAAGTTAGCACTTCTTTCTTGAGAAGCACAGTAATTGGTACAGTCCAAGCCAATTTGTCATCACTTCATACTACTAAGAACAAATGAAATTTGTTCTGTGTTCGAGGATTTTTTCAATCCACTTTGAAAAGCTGTCTTTGGATTTTTTCTCTCCCAAACTGAACCCAAGTAGGCTATCTAAAATTGTAAAGCGTTCAGTTGTCGTAAAAGCGATAAAGCTGCAAGCATAATTCTATTTGGCGTGCAATTAAGTCCACAATCATTTTAATTCCATTAATTTAAACAAATTTAGACTTATTTAAATAGCAAAGATCTTTCATTTGGAAAAACTGAATTATATATAGCCTATTCTTTTACGCGTTTAATGACGTCTAGAAACGTATTATTATTATGATTGTAAATGAAAATCATTTTAAATCTTGATCGTAGCAAGAGTCTATATTTCAAAAAGAATGCATTCATCGAATATAGTCCGCTTTTAATTTGCTTTTATAGAAGACATTTGTTTGTGATTAAGAAAAGAAACGACAATTTAATTTTGATGTGAAAATGTGATATTACTGTCGAGTGGCCTTATACGCTTTGGTGCATTTAATAGGCCTAGATTGTCTTTTTGCTGCATTTTGACGCAGTGCAGTTGAGGGCCCACTTTAAATTTTTTTTTTTTTTATAGAAATGACGTACGATGAAACTTTATTATAAAGGCTCTTTGGGTCCCACTTTATATTAAGTGGCATTAACTACTATGTACTTACATCAAAAAATAAGTACAGTGTACTTATTGTGTTCATATTATTGCAAAACACTTTTGCTGCTATTGAGGTGGTATACGGTTAAGGTTAGGGACAGGTTTGGTTGTATGGGTAGGTTTAAGAGTGGGTTAAGGTGTAAGGAATGGGTCAACAGTGTAATTATAAATGTAATTACAGAAATTAATTACAGATGTAATTTCATGCAGGTATTTTTAAAAATAGAAGTACAATGTAAAAACATGTATGTACACAATAAGTGCATTGTGCCAAATGATTAATTTAAATGTAAGTACATAGTTAAGGCCACTAAATATAAAGTGGGACCGGCTCTTTGAAAATATAGGTTTGGACATGGCATGTGTCTTTGTGCGTTTTGAGTGTGTTATTAGTAGGTGAGTTTGTATGTAATATTAAAAATATAGAAAACAATATTCCCAAAAATGACTGCTTTTTGGTTTTCTGATCTCCGACACATTGAGGGGAGCGACGAGCGACTCTAAACCCAACCTTTGCCTTGCACTTGCTCGCTAAAGTTTGGTGATGCCACGCTGAACTGTATATTTTTGCATGAGACCACATTTATCAGAAGTGCGGACCTGCATGGAAAGCAAACAAAGTAAAATAAAACTGTTGATACGAACGGCGTTGTGTGTCCTTCACTGGGAATAAATGCGATAAAATAGACAGGCCAAAAATTAATGTTAAAACACTTTCATAGCACGCTTTCGTCTGATTCAGTTCATCATTTGACTTGAAATAATAATCTAAATAGGCCTGTAAAGTAGGTAAAAGGCGGGTTTAATAAATTAATGTTGTAGTATCAATATTGATACTACAACATTAATTTATTAAACCCGCCTTAATTTTAGTTTACTAAACGTTTTTTTTTTCTCTAAATGTATATGTTTTGTTATTTTATGCATTTGTAGAATAGTATAGAATAGAACCGAGTCAACTGGCAATTGTTAATGAAACAGTAACGATTAAAATGTATCATTTTATTTGAAATGCATTTGTATCAGCTCTGTAACAAGCACAAGTTGATGAAAAGTAAAAAATAAAAAAAATAAAAAAAACATACAGTACAAAAAATAACTGTTGATATAGTTTTTTTATTTTATTTTATTTTTTTAGATTAAAAATGTTGGTTTAATTGATTTCGAAAATGCAAAAATAAAAAGCCAAGTGATAATCTGGATTATTTATTAGGATTGCATTTAATTTCTGGTGCGAGTATTTATTGTATTCTTATAACTAAAAACCGATGTCTAAGTGGCATTGGGTTTGGATTTAACTTGAGCAATTGGTATATGTACACCGCAAGTATGCATTCGAAAATGCATTTGTTGGCGCCACAAAGAACCTTTTGTGAAACAGAAAGGCTCTTCTATGGCATCGTGAAGCACCTTTATTTTTAAGTGTATATGTGCCACTAGATGGCAGCACCGTTACGCTCAAGAAAAAGGGTTCTTGTAGAATACTTATCTGTGATTTGGCTCAACACAATATTACAGCCATTATTCACTCATTCTTAGCAGCTGGTAGCCTATCGTTCTATTTTACTCATTCTTTACTGTAAATTGAATTAAATCAAAACATTAAAAAGAAATTGATAATTTGCGATGAACATTTGTATTGTTTATGCATTTGTGTTAAATATTTTGGCAGAATGTTGACATTCGTAATAACTACAAAGATACAAATATGGAAATAGCCTAGCCTACATCGCTTAATATGGGGAGTTTTATTTGCATACTTTCTGCAGTAACACATGAATGAATTTGTACTATATTTCGCAGGTGCCTGGAAGCGACTTTATATTTACAAACGTGCGTATGGGGTAAACAGAAAAGAAAAGGGCAAAACAGAAATCTGTCACGGCTTGGGGTAAATTCAGTGTACAATTAGCATAGCATGCAAATCCAGTCTAAAAAGGTACAGTTGTTTTTTGATGTGTACATATAAAATAATACACGAATTGCCATGGTTTTGTCTGTTTACTTCACTGTTTTTTTTTTGTTGTTGAAAAAATTCAATTTACATTGCTCCCACGTCTTTGTCAAATAGGGCCTACATTAAAGATTAAAAAGAATTAAAAATGAAGTGGTGAACATGGGTACACAGTTCTTGAGCAGTATCTTAGCCTTTTATTAGTGTCAGTGTCTTGGCAATATGTAGCTACACAGGGATGTAAAGTATACATTTTCCCTCCTGCGCATCTCCGCATAGTTTCTTGACGTGGAACAGATGATGGAATGGATTTCAGAATAAATAATGTTGAAGGTCCTTCCATTTACACCCCTTTGGTATTTCAGTTTTTAATTCTTTCAGACCTTAACTGATGCCCTTGTACTTGTTGACCACTTTCTTCTCTTTCACCCGCCTGTTCTGAAACCAGATGGTCACTTGTCGCTCGGTCAGGTTTGTGTGAGCAGATATCCTTCTTCGTTTGTCCTTAGTAATGAATTTATTTGTGGCATATTCTCGTTCTAGGTCCTTCAATTGAACCTTGGTGTAGGTACCCCGCTTCTTTCTCCCTCGACGCACTGAGGCTCCATCGGTACCCGAGACAGTATCTAGGGGTCAGAAGAAAACCAAAATAAGGTTGGTTGCCAAAGCGTAATGAAAATAGATGTTCATGCCAGAAATGTCAAATAATAAACTAGAAAATAAAAACACAATGTGTCTTCAAAGCAGTGCAACAAATAAAACACCTAAACGTCGAACGAAATAGGCTATTAGCATAAAAACTATTTGCAATCATGAAAAGTGGTGAGAATAAAAATTGTACTTGACGAGGAACTTCTAGTAAGCCCCTTCGTTTTTAAATAACACTTGCTATTCGTAGGCCTAAAGGTCAATTTTACGCACACTACATTTTTCGTTTAGCCTAAATCCCTAGTGCGTTGGCTATTTCCCCCCCAGATAATAAAACAGAAATACAGCATTTTTTTTTTTTACCTTGAATAGACGATTTCCATAAGCTGTTTGACTGCGTTTGGTCTTTAGGGCAATACATCGGACTGCTCCATCCGTTCGTGATTGCCCAGGGCTGGTACGTTTCAACAGGCAGAAGAGACTCGTGTCTGGGTTCCACAGGGGTGCTCAGCGCAGGTACGACTGGCACGTCAAGATAACTCGGTACAGGCTCCCGACACAGTATCTAGGGGTCAGATCAAAACCAAAAGAAGGTTGGTTGCAAATGCGTAATTAGTAAGTAAAAAATAGATGTTCATGTCAGAAATGTCAAATAATAAACCAGAAAATAAAAACACAATGAAATGTCTTTAAAGCAGTATACAAACGTCGAGTAAAATATTAACATAAAACTATTTGCAATCTTGAGAAGTAGTGAGAATACAAAATGCACGGCGTAATGTCACTTTAAATGATTATATAATCTTGCTATTAGGCCTAAAGATCAATTTTATGTTCACATCGATTTTTGCTTAAATCCATAGTGCGTGGGATATATTTTTCCCAGATAATAAAGCAGATTTTGTTTTTTTTATTACCTTGAATAGACGATTTCCATAAGGTGTTTGAGTGCGTTTGATCTTTCGGGCAGTACACCGGACTGCTCCATCCGTTCGTGATTGCCCAGGGCTGGTACGTTTCAACCGGCAGAAGAGACTCGTGTCTGGGTTCCGCATGGGTGCTAAGCGCAGGTACGACTGGCATGTCAAGATAACTCGGTACAGGCTGGTAAGGGCCAGACGAGTAACCCTGGTAGAAGGCAAATTCCTTAGCACGAGAAGGGAACTCCTCTCCAGAAACAGACGTGTCCATGTATTTTTCCTCATAGGAGGTGGGCTGCGTGCAGGACTTGGGCATCCTACACTGGTAGTAACTGCCGCCAAAATATCCATAGGGCAAAGAAGCACTGGGAGAATTCTGTACGGCTGAACACGGACTGCATTGTTTGACAGGCTCCCCCATGCCCGATCCTGGCACCTCACTCGACGTGTAGGTTGTGCTCGGGGCCAAAGAAGACGGGTGGGCAATAAGGTTCCTGCACTGGTTAGCAGCGAAATTGCCTCCCACAAATCCTTCCATGTTTTTGCTCATATCATCCAAGCCGTTGTCATAGAGAAACATCACCGGGTCAATCCAGCGGGAATGGAGGAGTAAAGACGCTGTCATAGCACGCCCTACATGGAGCCTACCAGCTCTTTTAGAATTCCCCAAGACTGAAAGGGAAGCAGTGGATCAGTGGAGTAACAGATACCCATGCGTCCCGTGTGCGTCAAGATCCAACTATTATTGGACGAGCGGAGGCACGTGACATGCAAAGAGGCTGATAAACGTCTAAACTGGAGATAACGCCGATCTAGCAAGACAAACATACTGCACTGAACTGAAACAACGTGGAGGGATTTGGTCAAAAATAGCTATAAAGATTCTGGCGATAAGCTTTATGCTTAAGTGGAAACCAAGTGCCATTCCATTTGCGCAATGGGACGAGTATTACGCACCTTCCTATATCCTATAGCCGTTATCTGTAAGATTATTGAACATTCGTAAATATCATATTCTCATATACTATTAAAAACAATTAACAGTAATAAAAAAGCTAACGCGGGCTGCTTGACATTTTTTTTTATCTGGTGGCGTTTCAAACTCACCTTACATCATAGTAGCATGCTGATTTTTTGGGAAAAGCATTGTTTTTTATTGTCTTCCAAGTCATTTGATGATGTGAAAATTAAATAAGGAACCAAAAAGTCTTAAAGTGGCTATTTTCTTTGTGTATTTTTTACTCTACAAAATTTTGCACAGCTACAGTGAACCGCCTCTGTAATACAATCGACCATTTCGAGCCCATGAAATTGTCAAATAACAAATCACACTTTATGAAAATGACCACCAGTTTATACGTCTCTATACGTCTAGAAATCCAGCCCACGATTTGGCAATACTCGTTTACATATGAGTTACACAGGGCTGGAGGCCAAGGTCAAGTTGAAAGTTGCGTCTGGCAGGAAACGACCACACATCTCCGAGTTCATTGTAAGCAGGAGCACAAAGGTATTGCTTGTGATGCCACAGATTCAGCATGAACGTCTTTTGATCAGTATTTTCATTACAGCTTTGGTTATCTGATGTGTTGGCACAGAGGTCTGGCACTGCTGGAATTATAGCTAGAAGCTAGAGTAAAGATACCTAATATTTAGACTGTATTATTTGTATAATAATAATAATTATAAACGTTGGGCTATTTAAAGATAGCCTACATATTCTTATCTAGTAGGAGTGTATTTAGTGTGATTGTATAAAAATGTAATAGGATGCATTAAAAAATAATTACATTTATTTCAATCTTATTTCAAGTCAGTTTTATTGTTCTGAAAGTAGCACACGGGATGAGCGGCTACGAGTAGCATATACGAGGATATCGTACGTAGCTTAGGCTACACCATGACATACATGGTCAAAAATTCTCATTTCTAATGAAATACAGCCTAATCAATTCAAACACAAAATGTGTAAGTTTCATATTGCAGTTAAATTAATAATTATAATAATCCAAGTTTTGGAATGATTCTTTAAAATAGAAAATAATATTTCGACCAATATCTGAGAAACACCGCGTCCCTTATCTATAGCTCACAAACTGTCACTTTAATGTTGAATAATTGAATAAATGTCAGCCACTTAAGATGAGATAATTTAATATTTTAAATAATAGGTTCATTCAAAATCACGTTTGTTATTATTATTATTATTATTATATGCACACACCGAGGAATGATAAACTAATAAACTACAGTGCTGTTCAAGAATCATGTCATTTTTAGTTAGCGAGGGGCAGCCGTTCGTAGGCTATAGGCTCACTATCCAGCAGAGCAGCTACACAGGAAATAAGCTCGCTGGTGGCTTGCAAACACGGGCATGTTAGGCGCCAAGTCCCTATTTGATCTTTTTAAGGTTTCTTGAGCTATTAACGTTCAGCGTTGTTCGACCCTCTCACAACAGCCGAGCTGTGTAAAACACAAAGTCAGCATGTGAACAGACGGATGCCAGAATTGTTGGTGCACTATCCAGAAGATTCAATGCATTTTTAAATTGATCTCGAAGATAAAAGAGGCGCCCGTTCCTAGGCTACTTCATTTCTCAACATTAAAAATCAACCGTTTCCTCAAGATTTGACTAAACCGTCGTGCTGTTTTTAGACTACTACTTTAACCCTTAAGTCCCTCTTGTGAGCAGGCCAAATGTGGACCATTTAATATAGGTATGCTATTTTACATTTACAAATTCACAGAGCATATTAATCATGATGTTAAGGATACTTTAAATAAATATGTGGATAGCAAAAAAAAATAAAAAATCTGTAAATGTGTCTGTAATTTGAATGGACTGAAATAAGACTTTATGTAGCCTAACGGTTTCAACCACCAACAAAGATAGAGCGAAGCTTGGATCTAAAACAGAGCAAAGGACTGGAACTCAGTGAAATGTATAGAGTGCAAATTTACATTATTTTAATTTCAGGTTCAGATTCGGAACGAGGCAGTTTTACTCATCTTGTTTTCCACATACACTCACGAAAACCAATGAAGAGAAAGTTGTAGGGGCTGCTGTAGGCTATGTAGGCTAATAGAAGTAAATATTTGAGAGGCACGAAGCCTTGAGACCCTATTTTGTGCGTTACGTTAGAAAATTGCACAGTATAGGCTTTAGATCTCGCGTGGTAATGTCACCTGCACTTCATTTCAGACACATACTTGATATTGCGGACATGTAGCCTGCTTTTGTTTGCAAATGTAAATAAAATTGTAGTTTGAAACTACTATGGTTATAATAACTTTCCAATTGATTTATTCGTTTTTTTTTTGTTTGACACAGTTTTGGGTAAACATCTTTTAAAATGTTCAGAAATTTACACACACACACACATACAATATATATATATATATATTCTGAACGGCATTGGTCTTGTGGAATGCTTATGACCAGAGCACATATAATAGTCTATTAATATCAATAATTATTAAAAATCTTTGTAATGCACGAAAAATTGAATTAATTCAGTAATCTAATAGGCCTTTGAGAACAATGTATATATATCGCCTTCACCCTATGCTTACACAATTCAAATGAAATCATATTGAAGGCTATGTCTCCTTTCTGACATTATTCGCAGATAGGCCTAAATAGTTGAAAATGAATTTGGAGTACTACGTTTTTCTGGAGGTTATTGTTGCATTGGAATAAAACTGTATTAACATAAATGCAGATGTTTCATAAATGTCACAACTTCGATGGTTTAAAGCAGAAACGCGATGTCCTGTATTTTCGTAGAGTTATTGTGGAATCATTGCTCCGTTTACTCTCAGTGCTGATAAAATATCTCCAACCACCTTTATTATGCAACAATAAATGAAATGTTAACCCCAACCATTAAAAAGAGAATATATATATTTTTTATAATCTATTTTGTCTGTTTTATCTAAGCAAAGATCGCATTACCTTTATAAAATGTGGAAGAAATTGTTTTATTGGCACATCATGATTCAAAGTCCAAACATTCGTCATAGGCATAATTCTCTTTCTCTGAAACCAAACAGTTTGACTGAAATACTATGTTTCTGTTATGTGTGTTATATATGAACATTGCAGCGAAAAGCGAAGACTAAATATTGTTTATTTTACTCTTTTAATGTCCAGGCTAGATAGCCTACAATTAAATTCCACTGACGTAAATATTAATTATCCTAAATAAAACGTTTTTGTAGACAAAGTGTTGGGAAAATGATCAATGAAAGAACTTTCTAACAGACATTTTTGAAACATTTTTCTTTTTAAACAAAAGTTTGGTCCCCGTTTTTTAGTCCCAGTCTCACTCTCTGGTCTCAGTACTCAATTAACAGGTAAAATTATTTATATAAATTATTGTTAATTAAACAATGTGTGAAAATAATAAAATAAGCTTGTTTGGATAAATATAAACGCAACGAGTGGGATCGATGGTCCCATAGTTATTTAGAATAAACACCGGACTTCTCAGATAAATATCTATATCGTGTTTCTATTTTCTAAGTTATCAAACCTGTCTGTTCTGGGAATCCAGATAGTGAGGTCTCAGATGGCATGCTGTATTTCAAGTAGTTAAACCTAACAGCCACATTACACCATACTCAAAATCCAAGTAGTAGGACACATATCCTATTTCGACCACACCTGGTGCTCGTGTCAAGGTCCATACAATTAAATAAAACATTAAACTTACTGTTCTTATTTCTGTCAAATGAAAAATCAAATAAAATCAAACAATTAATTAAATAGAATTTGAGAGAGTTAACTCGTAGATCACGGAGCAAGACGCAGCAAGAGATTTACTTTGAATAGGATGTCTTGTCTATTTTAGCAATTGATAATTTCAGAAATAATAACCTGGGGGAAAAAAGTGAACTTGTTACCCAAGTGTTTGTCTGAAACGACCTGCTGAAGAAAAATCGTGTAAAATTACAATATAATTACAATTACATAAAGAATGCGCAAACTTAACGATGTTAAATTACGCAGAGATCACACAGATGTAACATATAAGAGTTCCCATCCGTTGGATAGTTTTAGAAACTAGAATACACAGAATTTTAGAACGAATACACAGAATAAAAAGGACAATTTTCGGTCTAGAAAATCTTTACCTCTGAGAAAAGATTTTTTCTCAATGACCAGAGGGACCAGAGAACGTGATGCTTTAAATGGGTGAAACCGGAATGGGATTCCGGGTTTTGGGGTGTCTGAAGTCTAACTACCCCATGGTCCTCTGTTTGTAAGACCTGCCAACTAGATAACAACACAGCACTTAGGCCTCCATGCTTAATGGACTTTTTATGGGTTTGTCCTGTGATCATGTGACCTCTAGCATTATGGCTTCTCTGTGGCTCTTTGGTGAGTAGATCAGAAACATACCGCTGACTGCTTTTTCCCTCGTTTTGGAAACCAGGAGAGCAAAAGTGAGTGTGACAAGAAGAGGCGAAAGACAATGAGAGAAGATGAAGGAGCAATGCAAAGTTCTGAGGGGAGAAATCGGGGGAAAGGAAAATAGCGAGAAAGTGAGAAGTGAAGGTCATGAAGACAAACCTGATCACGTTCCTCACGATATGTATCTTGACTGTATCATTAGCTTCATGGAACTGTGACCGAAGCAAGCTGGGGCACACAAACAGATGAAATTACAGATTTATGATTGCTTGAAAATAATTTTTAAAGGGTTCCTAATCTTGAAATATCTGTTAGCATCTTCTCACCCTCATGCCATTCCAAACGAGTGTGCATTTCTTCTTTAGAATACAAAAGATGATATGTGACCCTGGACCACAAAATATGATTTGCCGCGTACATTACAATTTTACCCATGTATTTCAAAGCTTTTAAAGGGATAGTTCACCCAAATTACCCCATGATTTACTAACCCTCAAGCCATCCTAAGTGTATATGACTTTCTTCTTTCAAATGAATCCAATAAGATATGTGACCCTGGACCACAAAACCAATCATAAGGGTCAATTTTTTGAAATTGAGATTTATACAACGTCTGAAAGCTGAATAAATAAACTTTCCATTGATGTATGGTTTGTTAGGATAGTACAATATTTGGCAGAGATCCAACTATTTGAAAATCTGGAATCTGAGGGTTCCAAAAAATGAAAATATTGAGAAAATCGCCTTTACAGTTGTCCAAATGAAGTTCTTAACAATGCATATTACTAATCAAAAATGAAGTTTTGATATATTTACGGTTGGAAATTTACAAAATAGCTTCATGGAACATGATCTTTATTTAATATCCTAATGATTTTTGGCATAAAATAAAAATGGATAATTTTGACCCATACAGTGTATTTTGGGTTATTGCTACAAATATACCCGTGCAACTTAAGACTGGTTTTGTGGTCCAGGATCACATATTTTGTGTTTTTTGTCCATTCAATTAAAGTCATTGGGGTCTAATGTTGTTTTGATCCACATCGACTTGCATTGTACAGATAAAAACCACTTCAAAACTTTCTTCAAAAGATCTTTTGTGTTCTACAAGAAAAAACAGGTTTGGACAACATAAGTGTAAATAAAGACAGAATTATTATTTGTGGGCGAATTATCCCCTCCCATCTAACAATGAGAACATGAAACTAAAATATAACAATTTCCTTGATGCGTAAAAGATTTGTAGATGACTCCTGTTTATTGTGCATGTTACGTGCCACTGAATTCAAGGTGAGGCTTCATAAAGAAGCATCAAAAAACATTCCACTGTGTGACCTTGGAAAGAGGGAGGAGACCAGGTAAAAATATGTGCTGTGTTGCATCATTGTTAACTGGTTAGCCGCATTCATCAGGATTACCTATACGATTGTAAACCTGGCTTAGTACCCTGACAATACCACTTCATTTTCCAGGATTAATATGTACAATTGAATAAGTGTTATATAAACGTGTATCAACACGCCACAGTCCTAACATCAAAGATACAGATATTGCCTGCTTTAATTTCCAGGTGTTTAACATGAATACAGCATGTAGATTCAACACCATTAACAGCAAATTTGACTCAACAGATACATGAAGGACACAAAAACTAAAACTGTACATTTGAAAAGAAATGGTGTGTAACGGCTGATCTGAGTCTTGCGTGTTTGTGGTTGGTGAGAATGAAATGATACATTTTTAATCTTTCGTTAGCCTGCAGAACAGCAACGAAGGCAAGAAAAAAAATCAGAACAAACATTAAATTCACAGCATCTCATCAACTGATTGGTGGATTACCAATTGTACACGAGTGGGCTCACAAAAGTAACATGATTACAACAGAAACTCACAGCCTCAAATGCTACACACACTAACAAAATAAACACACATCTTTCCCACTAATCATCCAATTTACATATGTATTCATTCACTCACTCATGTATGGCTCCCACCCAGCACATGCATGCCAATGAAATCACATAGTTGGGTCAAATTTTTGCATGTCAGGTCGTGTGAAAGGCAGGCAGTGCTGGCTAAGGCTACGGAAGGGGCAGAGTGTTGCCTTCTACTGGCCCTCCTCTTCTCGAAGGAACTGGAAGACAGATGAGAAGTCTTTGCTGGCGTAGCCGCGTGCGCACATCATACGGTAAATCTGATGGGCCAGAGAGCCCAACGGCACTGGTGTCTTTGATTGTGTAGGAATGTATCAGTGATAGCAGTATATAATAATAAATGTTTATTGAGCAGGAAATCAGCATATTCAAATTTAAATTTCAGCTTTGCCATCACAGGAAAATATATTCACATTGTAAAAAAAATAAAAAAGATAAATAACATTACCACCGTTTTTATTGTAGTTTTTGAGAAAAAAAAAAAAAAAGATCTCAAAAACATAACTCTTTATTCCAAATGTTTGACCACCAGTATAAAAAGTGGAAAAATAGACTAGACTTCACTAATCAACTATTTAGGTTATTAGTTTACCATTGTGTTAGTAATTCATTCTTAATCTATATAACATGCTTCTATAATAATTATAATAATGGCCTAGAGGAAGACCATGGTAGAATGGTAGAAACAAATGTAAAGACAAAGCACACCTTGGCCATTAGTGTAGTTCCGAAGCCACCCTGGTAGTTGTTTGCTGAGGGCACTCCCTCCATCACTCCCGGGACAGGGTTGTATGTGTCACTCGACCAGCAGCGGCCAGAGCTCATGTTCAAGATCTTCGCCAGAAGTTTCGGGTCAAGTCCTAATCTGTAAAAAGTAGAAAATAATACAATCTGTAGAAAAAGTAAATGTACCAAGACAGCTATATCATTTAATCATCTGTACCATAGTTTTTGCTGAAAATTTATTTCACCTAGGCCATCCAAGATGTAGATGAGTTTGTTTCTTCATCAGAACAGATTTGGAAAAATGTACTCGTATTTTGGCCAGAAGTGACAGTTTAGAGTTAAAACGCTTTAATAATGGACTTGTTTCTTACGAACACGCAGCTTTTCACTTTACAAGACATTAATTAATGGACTGGCGTCATGCGGATTACTTGTAAATTATTGTGCTGTTTTTATTAATTGTTTGGACTCTCATTCTGACGGCACCCATTGGTGAGCAAGTGATGCTACATTTCTCCAAATCTCTTCTGATGAGAAAAACTCATCTACATCTTAGATGGCCTGAGGGTGAGTAACTCTTTTAGCAAATTTTCATTGTTGGGTGAACTGTTTCTTTAAGTAATTCAACTGTGCCCTGCACCTGATTCCCAAATTCATGGTCTCCGCTGTTCCAATCATCCCAATGGCCAACAGCATATTGTTGCAGATTTTAGCTGCCTACAAAAAAGGAATAGAGAGATTATGACCAGAAATAAATCAGAACCTTTCTAAGAATGGCACTATATTCTTAAAGACATCCTGTTTATACCTGTCCGGTGCCAACTTGGCCACAGTACACCACATTAGCACCCATACAGCTCAGAAGCTCCTTGGCGGCATTGAACTCCTCCTCTGGCCCACCAACCATAAAGGTGAGCTTACCTGAAGTGGCAGCACCAACACCTGAGAGAAATATAGAAAACGATGCAGATCATACAGTACATATCTAAAATACACATACAGTGCCTTGCGAAAGTATTCATACCCTATTCATTTATTCACATTTTGTTATGTTGCTGCCTTATGTTAAACTGCTTTAAATTACTTTTTTTCCACATCAATCTACACTCCATACACCATACTGACAAAGCAAAAACAGAATTGTCACAACTTCATAAATTTATTACAAAAAAACTCAAATAAGTACATTGCATAAGTATTCATACCTTAACTAAATATTTAGCTGAAGCACCTTTACAGTCTCAAGTCTTTTTTTTGTTTGATGCGACAAGCTTTGATCATCATAATTTGGCAATTATCTGCCATTCTTCTCCTCACCTCTTCACCTCTCAAGCTCTGTCAGGTTGGATGGGAGAAAATGCACATTTTCAAGTTTCTCCAGAATTATTTGATTGGGTTCAAGCTCAGGCTCTGGCTGGGCCACTCAAGGACATTCACAGAGTTGTCTATAAGCCACTCTTGCTGTGTGCTTAGGGTCATTGTCCTGTTGGAAGGTGAACCTTCTGCCCAGTCTGAGGTTCTGAATGCTCTGGACTGGGTTTTCATTAAGGCTAACTCAATATTTTGGTGCATTGAGCTTATCTTCTACTCTGACGAGTCCCTCAGTCCCTGCCACTGGCAAGGAACTATACTCTCATTCCGGCGTAATAATCAAGGAACTTTGCTGCCTTACCATGGGTGCAGCAGGCACAATATTACGCAGCGCCTGAAAATAGGCCCCAGCTAGGTAACTTCCAACATAACCATTGCTTATGTTGGCGGAAGTTAGCCTATGTTGGAAGTTACCTAGCTGGGGACTATTTTCAGGCCCTGCGTAATATCATTGCACCTGCTGAACCCATGGTACGGCAGCAATATAGTTCCTAGCCATATCAGCCTAGAAAATCACAACTTCTCATTTTCCGTCGGTCATGGTACACGATCAAGTTTTAAATTGGAAAAATATCGAAACTCTTTGGTCATTTTTGAGCGAGATGCTAACGGTCTAATCAGATTCAATGATCTATGCTAAGCTACAGCTAAAAGTGCTACCGCCAGACCCGGAGATCGGCTGAATGGATTCGAAAACTGTAAAACTCAACTGTTTAACTCTAGGGGAGTTGGAAAATGAGCCTATTTTCAAAAATAGTGGAATGTTCCTTTAAACTGACATAGAAGTTCAAGTTCCACAGAAGACCTCTGTAACAATAACAATGGAAGTGGAGTTTCGACCAAACATGACCAATCAAAGAATGAGCAACCACATGCATGAATTATTGACGGAATAAAGGGGTGACTAAAGCTCTAATGTGATTGTTTCCACAACATCATACCAGTAACCTGTTTTAAAGGGGTCATATGATGCGATTTCAAGTTTTCCTTTCAAAGGATTGAGAGGACGTGTCTTCAAAATGTAACACCATCGAAGTGCCATAATTACTCTCAGAGAGGAAATTTCTATAAACACACAAGCACTTCACCATCTGCTGTGAACACAGACGTGTATGACGTCAGGGACAGTTTGTTGTGGCTCACGTTTCATTAAGCCTCCTTCACAGGCGCTAACACGGAGCTGAGAATAATGTCTGGAGGGTCTAAGTAAAGAGAATGAGCAGGTTTGTGGATTTCTTTGGACTGTTTCACAAACCAAGAGCGGGTCCAACGGTATGTTAGCCAAACCCCACTGACGCATATGAATTGGGAGAGGCAACAATTTAAGGAAAGCAAACTAGAAGCACATTGTTTTTATGTGCCCAAAGACCAGAGGAAACAACTTCCTGATTAAAAAGGAGGCTCGCCATAAAGCACAAACTAGCTGTTGACTGAGTTAAACCTTTCTTGTGTCCAAGTAAAGAGAATGAGCAGGTCTGTGGATTTCCTATGACTGTTTCACAAACCAAGAGCGGCTCCAACGGTATGTTAGCCAAACCCCACTGACGCATATGATTTGGGAGAGGCAACAATTTAAGGAAAGCAAACTAGAAGCACATTGCTTTTATGTGCCCAAAGACCAGAGGAAACAACTTCCTGATTAAAAAGGAGGATCGCCATAAAGCACAAACTAGCTGTTGACGGAGTTAAACATTTCTTGTTAGGCGACAACACAGGTCGTTTTCACACCTCAGGCAAGTTTATAAGCAGCACACAGATTTGAACACTGAGAAAAGTATGTGTACCTTACATTACACTAGACTTAAACAGTCAATTCTGACACAAATTGATTGCTATTTAAAGAGGTCATTTGCTTTAATTTTATTTCTATGATCCACTTGTATAAAATATATATATATATATATATATATACACACAAACACACACACACACACACACACA
>NW_015539845.1:207353-210943 GCF_001515605.1 Sinocyclocheilus anshuiensis
ACACACACACACACACACACACACACACACACATATTTGCATGCCAAAGAGAGCCATATTTTAGTTTTCCATGAGCGTTTTGCTCACTTTCTCTGAGCCTTACACAGTTCGGTTTTGCTGCTGCGCCTTTAAGACACAAGCAACAGTGCCTTTCTCAGGATCTGCTCAAACGTTTTCGGGTCTGTAGTCATGTCAAATTGTTCTTAACGCCCCCATCCTTCAATACTGAATCATCAGGGAAACCGGGAAGAAACTCTAGCCACCCTTTCCTACCACTGTGATCCTTTGGAGAGATATGGAGAGTGGGAGACATTACACACAGAGTTTATCCTAAAAGATTAAGGATTATTTGATCAATTCTGATATAACCCCATTTAATCACTGGTTCTGAACCAGGGGGCCTCAGCATAGACAAAACAAGCATTACCCAATCAATCAAATATATGAAAACTCTTGTTTTAAATGCACCCATTTTTCTTTGAAGAACCATGGTTCCCATGGTCTAAAAACATGTAAGGTAGCCTAATTTTGAAGTGTTATTTCTAAACCTGGAAAAGTCATGTAATATAATAAAATCCATGGGCATATGTTATAAATAAATATAACATTTGCTAATTTTGCAGATGAGTGATGATGTCAATATAATTAATGATTTAAAAAGGTGGGTGGAGGGACTGAATTATTCAACGCACTGAAGAAGGCCTTGAGCCGAAACATTTCTGTTTTGTCCCGCTGGTGTTAAATGTATAAAATAAGATGTCAAAAGAAGACTATTTTTGCGAGTGCGGATCATGGTTTCACATACGTTATAAATATAATTTTTTTTCTGTTTATTCCAAAATATTTTATTGTGTAGAAACTTAAATGGATAAAAAAAGTAAATATTTTTTTATCCTTAATGATAATCTAAAAATAATAATAATCGAACAACTGGCAAAATAATGCAGCCTTGGAATATTGTTGAATATTGGACAATGTGTTGGAATCAAAATGGCTGTGACCTGCTGCATTAAATGGAAGAAAATATTGGTTGAATAAGATTAATGTGTAAGCATCCAATTCATAAAATGACCAAAGCTTTACAAAACTGGTGGAGGTCCAAGCTTTACCCAGTTGAAAGTCTGCAGTTTTGATACTAATCACTGCTAGTGAATCTGACATCAACAATATGAAGTCACAAGAGGAAAAAAAAAAAAAAAGATGAACTACTTGTGCATGTATGATCAGTCAAATCAATGACAATGAACTGTGGAAGCAACACTGTATAACAACAGAAGGAACAGTTCTTTCTTAATACTGCACAGTTTAATACTGTACACTCAGCCAGGCTGAGTGTACAGAAGTGGATACCTTTAATTCAGTGCAGTGGAGAAAAAAGCAAATGCATAAATCTGAAGTTAACCTACTAGACTAGTTTTTAAGACACATCAGAGACACTCAAAAAAAAAGTAGGTCGTATTAGGCTGCAAGGTGGACAGAAATAAAGCTATAAGGCCATGAATCATTCTCTGTCCAGTTCCTTTCACTTCTCCCAGAATTTAAGCAAAACCGCTACCCTTTGCAAGTCTCAGTCTACATGTCTTGGTAATGATATAGGACAAAACCTTTGTTTGCACATGAAATTATTCACACTGAAGTTATCTTATATTTGATACTAATGAATGTACCTCTGCAGAGATTCAGACATCCCAATTTGCACACTATTCTATACCATTTTATTGTACAAATAGTGTGAGTAGGGTGTTCAGACTGAAAATTCCAGGTACTGCACTTCAAATACTAGATGCACTTTCAGAAAAAAATATTTGACCGAACAAAATGTGGTGTGGGATGTTGGAGACTTCAGTCATAGATATGCTGGTTGACAAACTAACCTTATAAAATTCATATACTATTCAATATAATACATAGTAAAACTGTACAGTATATTGTATGCCATTTGTGGAACAACTAGAGTCTATCCTCCCATGCCAGGTCAGAAATACAAGCATAAACAAATACAAACAAACGACACGGTCAGAAAAGGCTGAAAAAAACAGAAGGTGACATTTTGTCTTAATATTTGTTTGTTCAAAATCTAGACCTCAGCTATTTCTGCCACAGCCTTATCCTATACAGTATATAGGTTTCTAAAAGAAGGGATACATGAGAAATTACGGCATTGTCACTGATTTTCAGCACTTGTCTCCATTTCCACCATAAGTTGAGGTCACAGGCTCAATTCCCAGATGCTAGCTTTTGAGTTAGTCTATAACTCAAAGAGTCCACACACCAATGGCCGGATTAAGAAAATGGACAAAATAAGGTAGGCTATAAAACTCTTTCCTATCAACAAACCTGCAAATCACCCATTGCAAACTGAAACAAAGGACAGAAAGAATAAAACTCTTGGTGTGTCCTGAAGTTTGACTTTGCTAACCTTCAGATTGTTGAAAATGCATGGGTTTTGTTGTATATATATCTTTACCAAACTACACTATTGCCACATAACAGTGTTGTTGTTTGCTTGATACAGCAAGGAAAAATAAAAGCCAGACGATGGTTATGATCAGGCCTGGACATCAATGTGAAACTGAATTCCACTATTAACATGAACCTGTGATTGCGAAAACCACAATGCTTGAATTGGAGCCAAAGATTCTTTAAGAAATTTGTACCTCTTCCCAGACGGTGACTCGTTTCGTAACAGACGTTGGGTGTGTGATTTATGAAACCTTTAAATCATGCACTAATAAACACTGTCAGCACTTACATATGCGGTTTGTGTGCAGTCAGGATTCAGATCACGTTTATGACATACTACGCAAGTAACCGCATCTACAGGTGCATCTCAATAAATTAGAATGTCATGGAAAAGTTCATTTATTTCAGTAATTCAACTCAAATTGTGAAACTCGTCTATTAAATAAATTCAATGCACACAGACTGAAGTAGTTTAAGTCTTTGGTTCTTTTAATTGTGATGATTTTGGCTCACATTTAACAAAAACCCACCAATTCACTATCTCAACAAATTAGAATATTGAGATGCACCTGTATGTCTTCCCTTGATATTGAGTTGGGTAGGAAGTGAGAGTTCGTCATCATCTCACCTCCAGACACTGGGGCATCCATGAAAACAGCTCCCAGTTTCTCTGCGGCAACTGCCATTTCCTTGGAGACAGCTGGATCAATAGTGCTGGAATCAATGAGTAGGGATCCCTTCTTCACTCTCCTGTTGTAAAGTAAAGATATCAGTATACAAGATCTGTCCAGTACAGGGTACATGTGTCTTTAAAAAATTTTTAAACATTTCCCACCACAATTAAATTAGCCAAAATTCCACTTAATCTTTTATTAAAACCTCTCAAATTAAGTTTGCTAATTAAACTTATGTTCAAATGCTGTGTTTTGTGAAAATCTTAAAGACTATTTAGCCTGTACAGGAAGGACATCCTTACTTCAGGATGCCATTTGGGCCTGTATACACATCTATAACGTTGGGGCTGGAGGGAAGCATTGTGACGATGCGATCTGCTTTGTCTGCCACATCCGCAGGGCTGTCCAGGATCTGAGAACAGGGCAAAAACAGAGCACTTCTAATTCAAGCAA
>NW_015539845.1:210965-223426 GCF_001515605.1 Sinocyclocheilus anshuiensis
AATAAAAGGTTTCTATATACTGAGACTAAAACAACATAATAAATAATAATAAAGATAATAGAATCATGCAAAGGTTTTTACTGCTTATTGTTTTATAATTGCATATGCAACAATATGTCCTTCTCTGTACATCTGAGAACACAGCAAGAACAGTCCAATGCAAGGCAAGCAATGTGAAAAAAAAAAACTAATTCAAACAAAGTCTATACCAGGGCTGCCAAAACTCGGTCCTGGAGGGCCGGTGTCCTGCAGAGGTTAGCTCCAACTTGCCTCAACCCAGGACCGAGTTTGGGCAGCCCTGGTCTATACTGTGAAAATAAAACTAAAATGAAATCAATCATACAAAGCATGTACATCATGTTGTTTGATGCAAGTCAGATGTGACCAAGTTTTATGTCCATTGTCCTGACCTGAGCTCCTAGCTCCCGCAGCTCTTTACAGGACTCTGGAAATACATCTGAGGCTATCACTGGATATCCATGTTTCATGAGGTTCTTTGCCATTGGGTTTCCCATGTTCCCCAGGCCAATGAAGCCCACTTGGGTTTTAGAGGCCATGGACCTGATAGAGACTAAAAAGAGACATGAATGATCTAATTAGTGTCAAATTTTGGATTTCACATTGGATATTTCAGCATGTAACCTATGACTGTTGCAGATTAAAATAATGAAAGCACGAGGTGTCTGAGAATAGATCCTGTTAAGTCTGTGCATGTTGACCTAGAGGCAGATATGTGCAAAAACACTAGTTATTAGATTAATATAAATATTAATACATAAAAATAACACCATTAAAAACGGATCAAATTCTTGTTTGCTTTTTAAGTCTGAATAATGCTTTATCCTTTTACGATTGCAATCTGGTTAGATGATCTTGATTTATCATGACATATTACATCTCACTCATAGATATATAGGAAAAGACTTTGCAGTTGCAACAAATTTAACAACTGTCCATCATTTATTTAAATGTCGGCGGAGACTGATCACAATAAGTATAATTGTCTTCTTGTGTTTCAGTGACTTACAGTGCGACTTTAGCCTAACAGCTATTACCGAGAGCTGCCAGTGCATTGCATTATATCAGATGGTTGCTGTACGAAAAATATGCGTGGAAATGCACAGTAGTAGACAAAAACATGACAGTTTTACGATAACGGTGCGAAGACATTACCCTGCGCAGCGTTGACATGGTTATGACACTTTTCAGCTAGACACCGCGAGCCCCTTAATATAGCGGCCATGCTGCCTCGCTCTTGACCTTCGACTTACAGTGACGCCATTAGATAATCGATGATTGACACATGCGCCTCCATACGTTTATTCATCTCGGAACTCTTCCTCCAATGACATTCGAGGAAAGGCGGGACGTCCTTAAAATCTCATAATAGATCAATGGAAAAACAAAAACAACTTGTAACTGCCCTTATTTAGTCTGTTGTTTAATTAATCTCAACAAACTATTAATTGTCTTTAATAAAAGGATTTCATCGTGTTTATGTCTTATAAATGTATATGCAAACATTTGTCTCATTTCACTACTCAACCTTAGAACATTTAACTCTTAGGGAACTTAATTTAAGTATAAAACTACGCGAAATTGGTACTAATGGTTAATTCAACAATATAAACATGTAGCAATATAAATATGTAGAGTTTGAGTGCATCATATGCTAATCATGTAAACCAATCTTTATTAGCATTATCATTATATAATGTCACATTTCTATTACAGTGTGCCATAATTTTATTAGTGGATTTTCAGGCAAATTACTCTCAGGGAAGCACACGCAACTAATTGTGTTATCTTCATTTACACAAACACAAATCGTTTGAATAAAAACGTGAATCCAAGTGACAAAATACTAACCTTAAAACAAGTATAATTTTCTGTATAATAATATCATACGTTAGTCTCAACTTGGTGAGTGTAAATTACGAGAAGATGAAAGCTCGAGTGAGTTGTTGCGGAAATGATGTGTGCTGTGCTGTGCGGTGTGTTGTTGTTATTGTGTTGTTCCGGGAAACCACGGACACGGACACTGACACGGACAGGGGGATGTACTTGTGCCGAGACTAGAAAGTGCGTCAAGAACAGCGCTGGGTTTTTTTTGTGATACTTCAGCATGAAAATTAGGTATTGTGCCGTCTTTTTATTCACTTTTATTGTGTGTGTATATGCGTATAAGTCTTTCGTATCTACTATGATTTTATGTTATTGACTTTTAATATAATTTTGAGCTCTGTTGTGGTGAAAGACAGATTGGTCGGGAGCATGATAAGGATTATTCCTTAACTATCGGCCTCACACTTTGACTTGACTTAGGATATTAACTGATGCATTTTTATAGAGAAATAAAGACTAGATAAGATGTGGATTTGGGATGATTAAACACTTATTGAATGGCAAAAGCTAATAAGCTGTAATTGATTTGACATTATGGTTTGTTATTGTTTAGCCAGACGGCTAAGACGAGCTAAACCCTGCTAGCAAGCTACATCGCTACAACTAGCTTAGCTAATATAGGAAATTTGATGTATATTGACTATATTTGGTATAACCATATAAAACATATATACTATGCGGTATGAAATATAATTGTTTTAACTTTTCCTCGTTAAAACATGACAAACACTCGAAGTTGTAATAAGTGTGAGTGCTAGTAACTTCGGCCTATTAGCAAAATATTTATGTCTAGAAAATAAAGATGAAGGAAAAAAAATATATATATTTGACAGTGATTTATACATATAACTAATTATTTTGCGGCTAAATTATCTAGTCACATTTCTGTTTGTGTTGTGCTATTTTTAGAGAGACGACCTTTGGTCAGGTAAAATTGTGTCACGGAAGTTATAACTAGATAGCCGCAATAAATGTAGTTTTGTTGTTACAGGGTTAAATGATTGTGTAAACATGAAAACGAAGCATTTTACAGTTCAAGTCAGTAAGACACGTCATGTGTGACGTCACTACTCGGACTTGGATAAAGGTCATCATATTTTTGATTTGAGATAGAGGGGGAGTTATTCTGTTTTATGGGTGGTTGTCGCAAGTTTTCACTCATTCGCATGCTGAAATGTGCCGTGTTAAAAACCTTTTCTTTTTTTTGGACTGCTCAGCTGTTTCTGAAAGCGTGACGGAGTCTCTGTAGTGTCAGGAATTTCCTGCTCTGCCGCTGTACTCACAGCGCTCTTATCATACACAAGATTACGTTGTTTCTTTAAGTTAAAAAAGGAAAAAAATTAGCATTGTGAATTACTTTGTGACATTTTAGACAAGTATGAGAAAATAAAAAGAAGGTTATGTACAGCATGTGTTCCTCAAATCATTTGCAATGCTTATTTTCCCCATGCACGACAAACGCTCCGGTTATTTACATAACCTCGGTTCCCTTAGTAAGGGAAGGAGCGTTGCATTAACACCAAGCGGCAACCTCTCTGAAGCCAACACGGAAGTGACTAAAACTGCAATTCATCGACTGGCCGCTAGAGGCTGGCTCCAAAAGGGAGTCAGTCCCAAAGACTCCATAGGTGGGTGTGGTTTCAGCAACCAGCTCCCGCCTCTTTGCTATTTTTGATTATCCGGGAGTGACGCGCTGCCAAGATGGCCACGGCCGGCTCCGCCCACTTTGAGCTTCAAAACCGCTCTTCAGAACACGCTATGGGGAAGCTGTTTACTCTTATACTGAAGCCTGAGTTGATCATGTTAGTGTAGCTGCAATAACCAATGATGCTTCAACCCGCCAAAAGGGGTGGAGCCAACTGCTATATAAGTCAGCACTGAGTGCCATCTTTCGACTGAAGCGACAGTTGTCGACTCGCGTGTAGCCTTATAGCACGGCATCCTACGCAATGCTCGTTCCCTTATCTCAGGGAACCAAGGTTACGTAAGTAACCGGAGTATTGCCTTTCAAACGGTCTCTCCCGTTGCTTTAACATGCTATGGGAAATGCATCCAATCGTGCCGTGTTATAATCAAGTGCAGAACGAAGCCGCTCTTTGAGCCCAGCCCCGGAGCGCCCATACTGAGGGCTCCTGTAAGCATGAGCAAATAATGAGACCCAAGCCGCTAGGCTGAGGACTACATAACACGACCTTTCCCACTTACAAAGAGGGTTAGGTAGATAAAGCAGACAAAATCCGTGCCGGCAGGGATGTCCAAGTTATAAAATCTGGTGAAGGTAGACAGCGACAACCAGCCGGTGGCCGCACAGATATCACCAATAGAAATTCCGCTGGACCAAGCCCAGGAGAAGGCCATCCTTTGAGGCATCTGTCGTAACCACCTTCCTTCTGGAGGTCAGTCCCAATGGGATGCCTGATTGAAACAGGCAAGGAGTTTTCCAAGGGGCCACATCTCTGATGCAGTGGTGGGTTACCCTGAGATGAAAACGTCCCAGGGGCCAAGCGTGGGATGGGACGTGGGCTTTTAGCCAATACTGGAGGGGCCGCATGCGAAGCAGACCCAGAGGAATCCCAGAGGAAGTGGCTGACATGAGGCCGAGCATCCTCTGGAAAGCTCTGAGGGGAAGGGAAGTCCCCAGTTTGAATGACACCACTAGCCGCTGAACTATCAGGTAGCGTTCTGGCATGACAGTCCAGTCCAGAGATGGCGGGACTGTATATTGATAGGCCACTCCCTCGAACGTGAATCTCAAGAACGGTCGGTGATGAGTGGCTATCTGGATGTGAAAGTAAGCATCTTTCAGATCCACCAATATAAACCAGTCCCTGGGGCATACTTGCGCGAGGATCTGTTTCAAAGTCAGAATCTTGAACGGCTATCTTAAGAGTGAGCGATTCATACCTGAGATCAAGAATTAGCCTGAGTCCTCCATCTTTTTTGGGAATGAGGAAGTAGCGGCTGTAAAAGCCGACTCTCTGTTTGCTAGAGGAACCGTTTCTACGGCTTCCTTTGCAAGCAGTGTTTGCACTTCAGACCGGAGAACATGAGCATCATTGTCCCATACCAAAGCAAACTGAAGTGAGTAACCTCGTTCTATGATGTTTAGAACCCAACTTGACACATCCAGGATAGCTTTCCAAGCCTGAAGCCGGATGGCAAGTGGTCTGAGTTTTTCGAGTGGCAGTTCGGCACACGGGGACGGAAAACTGACATTCGTTGTAATGAGGAGAGGAGAAATGCTCTTTTGAGTATGTGGGTCCGCTATCACAGGAGTAGTTTGTTTGGGCACACACTGAATGGAGAGAACAAGCCCAACTTGAATGAAGATTCCAGACTTAGGCTGGGGCTGAGGCGGTGGAGGCTTGGGAGGCTGCTGAGCGGATGGAGCCTTCTGGTGACTTGAAACAGCCACAGCACTGCTTCGGCAGGAAGTGACGCGTTGCCTGTGATGACTTCTGTGCTGCTGTAAACTGCTCGGCAAACCCATCCACGGCAGGGCCAAACAGTCCTTTGGGAATGACTGGAGAGTCTAGGAAGGCTACCTTGTCAGCGTCCCTGATCTCAGTTAGCTTTAGCAAAAGATGGTGCATCAGCTCCACCACGTTGGCCATGGCCTCGCTGATCGCCTGTGCAGTGGCCTAAGTAGCGCGCAGAGCCAAGTCAGTTGCTGTGCGTAGCTCTCTGAAGGCATCAGAACTCTGGCCGGACTCATCCATGGTGCAGAGAAGCTTGGCCTGGAACACTTGGAGCACTGCCATCATGAGAAGCACTGAGCCAGCCGATGAATAAGCCCTTTTTGCTAGGGCTGAGGTAGTCTTGCAGGGCTTAAATGGATGCGCTGCATTGGCTTTTAACCCTAGGGGCGATGGAGGGCACAGATGTGCAGCGACCGCCTCTCTTCTAGAGGGGGGAGCTTGCTGTAACCTCGTTCTTCAGCACCGGTTTGCTAGGGCTGAGGTAGTCTTGCAGGGCTTAAATGGATGCGCTGCATTGGCTTTTAACCCTAGGGGCGATAGAGGGCACAGATGTGCAGCGACCGCCTCTCTTCTAGAGGGGGGAGCTTGCTGTAACCTCGTTCTTCAGCACCGTCAACAATGGGGGCGTGCCACATCCTGGTGAGTTCCTCGTGAACTGCCTGAAGGAACAGGGCGGGCTGCTGATGGGAGGATTGTTGACGGCGCCTTTTCAGGAACCGCTCGTCAAGGAAGCCTTGGGCGGGTTCTTCCGGGGTCGACCAAGCCAGGTCGAGATCGTCCACAGCCTTGGTTAGAACGCGGATCAACGGTCGGAGGAAGGGTGTCAGGGTCTTCACCACAACACGCCCACTCTGAAGCCGTCAACGACATAAACTCTTCCACGATAGCTTCCTCCTTAGATCCGCCGAAAGAAATCAAGCCACAAGCTGACGAGGGGTGCTGATCCTCACGTATGAAGAACACAGTTGAATCAAGGCGATAAGGGGAGAATGATGCACGCAGGGTCTGAGCCGGTGTGATTTCACTCAAGCCCCGTGTTTGAGCCACCCTACTCTGCTGTTTCTTCCTCCTAGGGAAGGGGGAAATGGGAGAGCAGGCTGGAGAGGGCCTCCTCTGTGGAAGAAGGCAATCCGTGAGCAGAGAAGGGGGAGAGTCATGTTCTCGCAGTGAGAACATTCCTCCTCGGTGAGCGCAGCCTCTGCGTGGAAGCTGGCCAGACAGGCGACATACTCACCGTGCCTAACTGCATCCCTGCACGAACCACACTTGCAGCATGACATTTGCAACAACGTTGCAGTGGATATTTGCTCAGAAAGTATGCTCTTTTAAAAAGCCGGATGACCGCAGGGGAAGGCGTCGAGCTTCTTCCGCTGCCGGTGGCTTCTTCTCACAGCGAAGAGATGATCTTCATTGCTGAAGGAGAAAATTCTGACGAAATGGCACTCAGAGCCGACTTATATAGCAGTCGGCTCCACCCCTTTTGATGGGTTGAAGCGCCATTGGTTTGTGCAGCTACACGAACCTGATCAAATCAGGCTTTATTCAGGCATTAATGATTTATTCATTAATGTGTAATATGTTATATTTTTTAACCAAATTATGAGCTCTAAAAGATTTTCAGAGTTTTTACAACTCTTTTGCTTTAGACCATTTACAAATGTTAAATCATAAAATAAAATGTCAAGGTTACCACTGCATATTTCTGATAAAAAAATGCAGTGATTAATATATAGTTTATTTATAGTTATTTTAAAATCTTCAATGTGCTGTCATTATAAAATAACGTTATTATTATTTATTTAATTCTAACAAATAAGTTCTTGTTAAAAACTAACCAAAATTAAAAATAATTATATATCGGTATCGGCCAAAATGAATTGAAAATGATCGGCATATCGGATATCGGCAAAAATCCAATATCGTGCATCCCTAATGGATACGCATTCTGGCTTCCCAATACATAACAACAACAACGACGATAAAAAAAACATGGACAAACCTGTCACACTTTGTTCAATGCGAGTGCCGTATGCTGGAATATGACCAGTCATTGATGCCGTCATTACCCGGGTGTAGATAGCGCACGCACGCACGCATGTGAGACCTGAACAGCACTCTCATTTAAGCCTTGCCAGTTTAAATATTAAAGAGCCAGAAGACGCGAATGAGAACTTGCGCGCGCCGTGAGAAGATTTGTGTGAGCGCTCATCCGAAGCGCCAAACCCGCGTCTCAGAACGCACACAAATATTGAGTTCGTTTTCAAGTCGTGCTTGAAAGGACAAATTCACACAAAAATTATGTCAAAATGCCTGTCTTGGTGAGTATCCTAGCAGACATAGTCGGTTGAACGTAAAGTATCAGTGTACTGGATCCGTGCATTGTATTAAAGGGGTCATATGATGCGATTTAAATTTTTCCTTTCTCTTTGGAGTGTTGCAAGCTCTTGGTGCATAAAACATCATTTGACCCCTTTAAAGTGACAGCACTTTCTTAATGTTAATCAAACAACAAAACACAAGGAAATTACTCACTGCTCTTGATTGAATAGCTTTTGTAACTTTAATAAGGATTAATCTTTAATTTATACAGTCAAAAAACTAATGTTAGACCTACCTAAAAAACCTGAAAAGCACAGTTTTTTTTATTTGTATCTTTGCTCTATTGTATTTATTTGTTCTGTTGCTTGTAATTAGATTATTTGTTCTTATTTTCTTTATTTTTATTTGACAATATAGGCCTAGTCCTTTTTTTCTCTAAACACAGCACATACGAACCGTACTGGAACCGTGACTCTGAAACCATGATACAAACCGAACCGTGAGTAGTGAGTAACTTTCCACCTCTACTTTAAAGAGTCTTTATTAAAAAACATGGATGACTTTAAGGGAGTTGAGAGTTGAGAGGCGAATTTGGAGTCAATCAGATGTTTAAACCAAAATTTGATTAGTCGCTTAGTCGCAGAAATTTTTTTTTTAAATCCACAGGCGAAGACACGCAGTCCGTGACGGACAGATCATTAACGGCTGGTCTATGGTAATACAGTACATTGTGCAGGACATCCAAACACTCGACTATCATTCATCAACCTCTCAAATATGTCTTATCATCCTTATCATCTAAGTATTAGCAACTTTACATAGCCTCTCAATCTAATGTTAACCTAGAGAAATGTCCGCTATGTCCGCTATCGAGTGTGGAAGCTAGTAGCGCGCTCACTGCAGGACAGATGGAGGCGCCGGTTTGTCACTTGCTCTTAAAATAGTCTGTAATTTTTGGTCATACAGATAAGAGTAATACATCTTTCAAATCTGTAAAGACTCTACGTTTATTTGTGTGCATTTACAATACCGTGCTTTTGTAAAATAATGAAAGCAAACATGATGCGCTTTCTGCTGTCTCGGTCTGTGAACTTGAACGTGAAACTCTGTGTATATCTTTGCCTTACAGACATTAAAAATATATCTATAGAGAGTGAAATGTCTACTCTGCTTGAGCGCTTATCAGGCTATGTACAGTATGCAATTAAAGGCTCATTATAATGATTTAAATGGTTTATTAATAAACCTGCGATTAGTCGACTAATGCTTCAAATGAACAACTACTAGTCGACCAGAAAAATCCTTAGTCCAGGGCAGCCCTAGTAATCTGTATGAATCCAACGCGGTGTCCAGTTTTCCCGTCTCAACTCATTATCTCTAATGAGATCACGCCCACGAGCCGATCGCGCTTTTCAGATTCTAAACATCCACGTGAGACACACGTGCATGTAAACGCCCACATCATCCGTAAACAAACGTAAAGGGTTCATCCCAGCTACTTTTTGTTTCTGGAAGAAGACGTGCTGACAGGAATAACCCAGAATTTACCTCAGAAGAAGAAGAACGCCACGTGATGCGTCGCGCAGCTAGATCCAGTGGAGGATATCACTCTGATGAGTAGCCTAAGATTACTTGCATCTGGTGTTATTGTGACTAACTTGTACACATTTTACTAGTTAGACTTTTCCCAAACTATAATTTCTGACTACATATATGAAATCAAGTGAAACCAAAGAAATCACTCACTGCTCTTGATTGAATAGCTTTTGTAACTTTAATAAGGATTAATCTTTAATTTATACAGTCAAATATGCAATGTTATTTTACATTTGATTACTTTATTCAATTTCTGTACCTAAAAACTGTTAGACCTATTTTATTTGTATCTTTGCTCAGTTGTATTTATTTGTTCTGTTGCTTGTAATTAGATTATTTGTTCTTATTTTCTTTATTTTTATTTGACAATATAGGCCTAGTCCTTTTTTTCTCTAAACACAGCACATACGAACCGTACTGGAACCGTGACTCTGAAACCATGATACAAACCGAACCGTGAGTAACTCGAACCGTTCCACCTCTACTTTAAAGAGTCTTTATTAAAAAACATGGATGACTTTAAGGGAGTTGAGAGATATGGGGCGAATTTGGAGTCAATCAGATGTTTAGTTCTTGATTAGAATAATCTCTTGCAACTTTAGAAATCACATCAAAACTTTAATTCATCAAAATTAATTAATAAATATGAATTGAACTAGTTCATAAATCAGTTGTAGTCTAATTTTCTTGGTATTGAAATGCAGTAGAAAAACAAAATGAACAAAAAAAGTTTTATAACCTTATTACATGAAAACATTTTTGATGCCTCTAGTCTAGAGACAAAAAATAATGCTCTGTAATTATAATCCATAAATATTGCCTGACTTGAGTCATGAGGGCTTGCCATTTATCTTTAGTCTTCCTATTAATGCCACTAAGCTACCTCAAACGGCTCTTTAATCTTCCTTGTATTGTGATGTGCATTTTTTTTATTTCTTAAGCAGTCATGTACTAATAGAAATAATGTACACTCAGCTTGTCATTAATGCAAAAAAGTAAAAAGTGGGATAATGTACAGTCAGTACAGGCCCAGTTGTGTTTGT
The DNA here is from genome assembly GCF_001515605.1 of Sinocyclocheilus anshuiensis. Taxonomy (NCBI): domain Eukaryota; kingdom Metazoa; phylum Chordata; class Actinopteri; order Cypriniformes; family Cyprinidae; genus Sinocyclocheilus; species Sinocyclocheilus anshuiensis. The sequence goes on from NW_015539845.1 coordinate 221,308, forward strand.
CTAAATCATTTTGCAATAATAACTGACACATTATTTCTAGTGTGAAACTGTTAATTGTGCAGAAAATATCAGAAGATTTAACAACATGTAATTAGTATGAAAATAAACAAACTAAGGTGTTCTGTGTGTTCTGTAACAGGCAATGATTGTTTCATAATGTTACGTAAAGATATTCACCCTAGATTACTGTAGAAACCGACACAAAATATTTACAGGTGTCTCTTTCACTTCTGTTTCACTTCTCTTATGGGTCCTGTATTCCCACAGACACAGCTGCTGATAGACAGATGGCTTTATACCTGGAGGGGACAGCAGCAAGCAGCACCATGGAAACGTCCAATTTTGCCCATGTCATCTTCCAGAATGTGGGGAAAAGTTACCTCCCTCACGCAGCATTAGAGTGCCATTACACCCTCACGCAGTTCATTAAACCACATCCCAAGGACTGGGTCGGCATATTCAAGGTGACACTCGCTTTCATTTGGTCTTTGTTTTATACCTTCTCTTTTCTGCCATGTCTTGTTCAATCCTTGGATATGAAGTGTCTACCAAGAGAAGTATAGCTTGTAACTTCACTTGGCTTGGATTTTTCTGTTTCTCATCTCATCACCATTCCACCTTCAAACATGGCACTTACATTTAAGAATTTATATAAATACATGTGTAATTAACTATAGTCAATGTAACATGTTATTATATTAAAACAACTTCTAAGTAATGAGTTCCAGAAACTTTAAATACCTTTAGCATGAAGGTGGATTGTATCAGTATTTCTGTGTCCTGTTGCTCAATAGACCTTAATCAGGTTAGATGCCATATTGAATTTAACACGGTTCAAAACGAGGCTGTGAGGGATAGACTTACAGTCTTTACAGTATCACACACTGTATAAAAGTACTAGATCATGTAATTTTCACAACTTTCAGTTTCAAATCTGTTTCTGAGGTGTTTGTCAACAGAAAGACATTTCGTCAGCTAAACAGTTGGTATGTTGTTAAACAACTGCACAGCCTAATTTTCATTCTTGTTGAAATTCCTGTTGAAGGCGCTACCCAGACAAATGTTGCACCCTGACTATTCCCACATTTTCCATGCACAGCGCTGCGCCAAAAGTTGCGGTGGCCACTGAGGCTAAAGTCGAAAACATTTAGTCTAGTCTGTCATTTAAACAATCTAAATTTTCAGTCAATAATGACTTTAGTTTCAGATATCATATGTCAACACAATGTTAACCTATTGGACTTTCCGGCCCTCCTTGTTTTACGTCAGATCTGTACTTTTTTCACTTATTTCAGGACAATGCTCATGTCAGCCAAGTTGGTTTCCTACCATTTTTATAGGAATCATGTGTGATGTTACTGCAACCTTAATGTCTTGATTCCATTTCCCATCTTCAGTTTCCACAGTGTGGAAATTACAAGGCCGTGCTGTCATATTTGGCAGTGTAATGTTTGGGGAGTCGCCATTACTGTTACATAATGTTGGATTTACTGCTGGTCACTTAAATATAGGCATGGGCCGGTATGTGATTTTGATGGTATGATAAACTTAAGCAAAAATATCGCAGTTTCAAGGTATCACGGTATTGTTGTTACAGCTCTAAAATGTGTTATTTTTAAATGACTAGATAAAAAAAAAAAAAACTTTTTTCCACTGAACACAATATATTTTATTTTTGAGAAACATACAGAATATTTGGAACAGTAGTATTTGTTTATTTTTTCTTTGATTTGTTTCTGAAATGTGGGCTGTCCTGCAACTTTTGATGTGGATGGCTGATTTGCTGCTAGAGCAACTGCTGCCCTAAAAAGAAGAAAAATAAAGACTGACATCTTTATTTAACCTAAAACTGTAATGACAGTTATTTAATTTTAGTTATATAAGTCATATACATATCATTTATATCATTTAGTTATATAATTTCATATCCATAATTTGATTTAATAATAACCCAATTTGAAGCAAAAACAGAATGTTCTGACTAGCTTTGTGAAATTATACTACATGCCTGAACGAAACAAACAGTAGACGGGCTGAATGAGATGCAGATTCACTCTCTGACAGCAGGAGGCGCTGATACAGCATTTCCTTGGTTATCGCAGTAAACAAAGCAGAGCTG
>NW_015539845.1:225550-229099 GCF_001515605.1 Sinocyclocheilus anshuiensis
TGTTGAAATTCCTGTTGAAGGCGCTACCCAGACAAATGTTGCACCCTGACTATTCCCACATTTTCCATGCACAGCGCTGCGCCAAAAGTTGCGGTGGCCACTGAGGCTAAAGTCGAAAACATTTAGTCTAGTCTGTCATTTAAACAATCTAAATTTTCAGTCAATAATGACTTTAGTTTCAGATATCATATGTCAACACAATGTTAACCTATTGGACTTTCCGGCCCTCCTTGTTTTACGTCAGATCTGTACTTTTTTCACTTATTTCAGGACAATGCTCATGTCAGCCAAGTTGGTTTCCTACCATTTTTATAGGAATCATGTGTGATGTTACTGCAACCTTAATGTCTTGATTCCATTTCCCATCTTCAGTTTCCACAGTGTGGAAATTACAAGGCCGTGCTGTCATATTTGGCAGTGTAATGTTTGGGGAGTCGCCATTACTGTTACATAATGTTGGATTTACTGCTGGTCACTTAAATATAGGCATGGGCCGGTATGTGATTTTGATGGTATGATAAACTTAAGCAAAAATATCGCAGTTTCAAGGTATCACGGTATTGTTGTTACAGCTCTAAAATGTGTTATTTTTAAATGACTAGATAAAAAAAAAAAAAACTTTTTTCCACTGAACACAATATATTTTATTTTTGAGAAACATACAGAATATTTGGAACAGTAGTATTTGTTTATTTTTTCTTTGTTTCTGAAATGTTTGCTGAATTGTGGGCTGTCCTGCAGCTTTTTATGTGGATGGTTGATTTGCTGCTAGAGCTACTGCTGCCCTAAAAAGAAGAAAAATAAAGACTGACATCTTTATTTAACCTAAAACTGTAATGACAGTTATTTAATTTTAGTTATATAAGTCATATACATATCATTTATATCATTTAGTTATATAATTTCATATCCATAATTTGATTTAATAATAACCCAATTTGAAGCAAAAACAGAATGTTCTGACTAGCTTTGTGAAATTATACTACATGCCTGAACGAAGCAAACAGCAGGAGCTCTGAATGAGACGCAGATTCACTCTCTGACAGCAGGAGGCGCTTATGGAACAGCAGATACAGCGTCTCCTTGTTTACCGCTGTAAACAAAGCAGCGCTGTGCTGAAATACTTGCTTTAATGTGAATTATACAGAGATGAGATGAAAAGAAAATACCATCTAAACTTTTCTGAAGACAGTCAGTTCCCCTCAGAAACACATTCATATAAACCCCCAAATCAATATTGAGGATTTTCTTCCAATAGTTCGTGCATCATGAACAGTGAACAGATCTGCCTGCTACAGTATTTTTCTCTGTGCGTCCGTCTTCAGCGTCTCTGGCCTCTGTTAACGGCTGTTTACAGACTTCATATTTTCACATAAATTACATCTTGGAAAATAATTGCATTGCAACGCAGATTGTGCAAGTCCAGAACAGAGATCGGCTGCGATAAAACAAAAAAACGTCCGGTTGCCGATCGTGTAAGTTCCAGGGGAAGCTCCTTCGGCCGTCATACACACATGACTGACTGCTGCACCAACAGGAGGTGGAGGGGTCGTGTTACTCTACACTGCACTCTACTTGAGGGATTCCTACACACCGCCAGCGACTTTGTCGCTGTGTGTCGCTAGACTCTGTACTGTGAAGACGCTTGTGGGCGTTCCTAGTGCTGTCGCTCTAATGTTATTGGTAGACTGCACGTCTGGATATATCTTTAGAAAATGCAATCACAAATAGGGTTGTAACGGTTCACAAAATTCACGGTTCGGTTCGATACGACACAGTGGTGTCACGGTTCGGTTCGGTACGGGGCTAATTGGTTGTCGCAATGTTGGAAATATTTCTGTTTTATGAAGGCGAGCCAATGGATATCACACAGGCAACTTGCAAACTTTGCGCAAGAGTTATGCTGGTGAACGTCTTAATCTCAGTCAATTCACTATATGCAGAAAGTGAAAATAAAAACGGACTGACGGAGTAATGACGGAGCTTTCGGCATCTGACGCCGCATTCTCTCTCAGAGACGAATCTACTTCAAGATATGCTGATAATGGTATATAGCAAACTGTTTTCATTTATTCCCTTAATATTTCTCTTGTGGCCTGTACCATGAAAAAAAATGAGAAGAAACGTATTTCGTGTTAAACAGGTTGTTATTTAAAGTGGGTGCTTGGAATAAAAGCTTTTTATTTCATTGATTTTTATCGATGACTGCAGTGTTAATATTTGAATTATAGGCATATAATTAATTGTAGACCTTAAAAGACTGTTTTTAAAAACATTTTAATTGAGGAGTAGGCAAAATATCTTTTGTTATCCTCGCAGCGCGTCAGTTATGTGGTAATTATTGCGGGGCAAATTAATTGTAATTTTAATTTAATACTAAAAGTAACTTAATAATAATAATAGGCTTAATAAAAATAAGAATGTAACAGGCCTACATTAATTGGAAATGCCAAATCCTCTGGGCTGCATGTCACCAGGGGCTGGCGATGAGGTCGTTAGTGGGCGTTCTCACTACTGGCTGCCTAGTAACATCGTTGTTGACAGCGAATCAGTTTTCTTGCCGCTAAATACAAACATATTGGAGGCAAAAGACTAAATATAATAATATAATATAATATAAATCCGTACATAAACAAAAATGAATGAGAAACAGAGCCTGCTCTTTTCCATTGCATATGTTTATCAAATGGCAAAAACGCAAACAGCGTCACTGCCAGAGCTGAGAGGAGAACGATCACATGAGCTCCCGAAAGTCGCTCTTCATTTGCATAAAGTTGAAGGATTCTCAACTTTGTTGCGTTGCTGGACATGCCCCATCTGGTCGCCAACGGTTGCTGTCGCTCCTGTCGCCGGAAAATCGCCAGCTCTCCATTGAAATTAATGGGATCGTGTTGCTTTGTCGTTGTGTGTCGCTTGAAGTGTGAACGGGGCTTAAGTCTTTGAGGACACATGAAAAACAGCGCTTACCACAGGAACGGTATAACGGGAAATGTTAGTGATTTTGAAATTCTCAAATCGCGGTATACCTTGAAACCGGTAATCGGCCCATGCCTACTTAAAGGGGTCCTATTATGCTCTTTTACAAAGTCTTGATTTTGTTTTGGGGGTGTACTAAAACATGCTCTCATGCTTGGTGGTTCGAAAAACACATTATTTTTCACATAATTTACATTATTAAAATACCTTTCTCCCCATCCTGGCACAAACGGCTCGATTAGTTCCGGCTTTGATGAAGGTCCGCCTTCCGAAAAACAAAATGTGTTGTGATTGGTTAGCTGTCCCAGTGCGTTGTGATTGGTGAACAGCTTAGACGGTGTTTCAGTACTGCCACGCCCCTTGCTCCGTCTTTCAACAAAAGCTTTTGGGCGAATCCGGCACTACTCACTCGTGTTGTGGAAGCTGTCCTGAGTAAAATGCGCAGCACACAATAGCAAATTGGTGTTATAATGCTCAGGAACAGTTAAAAAGTAAATTACAACCACTGTTTCCTGACATCATCTGCTTTCGGAAGCCCAAACAAAGACGTTTGGGCACGGAGGTGAAAAAAAA
>NW_015539845.1:229129-281412 GCF_001515605.1 Sinocyclocheilus anshuiensis
GTGAAAAAGCATAATAGGACCCCTTTAAATATTTCCTGCTGTAAAAGATTTTCAGAACCAGATTTCACTCTAGTCTGACTCAGAGAGAGACTACTTTTTTTGTAGGTATCATTTTAGAACGCATAACTGCTGCTGTTATATAGTGCAACCTAAATGTCCACTTGATGCACTAGATGCCAGTTCCAAAGTAGGCTATATAGACGGGTCACTTCTCTTGTCCCCACAAGCCATTAGAATGATCGCCTGCTGTGGTTTTTGAGGAAGATGTTTTTATGGAGAGCTCACTAGGAAATTAATCCTTTTAAACCTGAAGAAAATGGGTTGCAACTCCCTGAACTGATGGGGTATGCATGTCTTATTCATGTTATTCGGGAAAAACTGTGAATCATATCCAGGAAAATCTCCGTCACAACTGGTTCCCCTTCTAACAAGGTTTTCATCAAGTGAACATGAACATTTACTACCGGCTTGTATAACAGAACGCAGTTTGAGTATTTTGTGAAAGATCTTGGCAGTTTGCTTGGCAGAGAAAAAAAAAAAGATATAAAATATTACAACCTGCTTGTAGTTTGAAAATTCCACTATGTTGGCATAAAGCGGTGCGTCATGCTGGAGTGTAGTTGAACGCGAGTGTGGTCATGACGGTGAGCACGGGAATGAAATATGTGGGTTGGCAGGATAAGTGGGGTTTTTTGGCTCCATCTGCTTTCTGGAGTTCCCCAGCTACTGCTGGATGGGAGAACATAAAACAAACGGCATTTACAGCATTATGGATGTGGACTGTACGGCAAGAGGAAATAAAAGGAACATCTGACTGCTGTAGGTTAGTGGAAGGGGAGTTGAGTGTGGTCACTGTCAGGGTTTAGTGTCTGGGTTCGGATCCGACCAGATCAAAGTGGTGTTTTAGAACTTTTTACTTTGCATGGGATATAGTGAGTCTGATGAAGCTGTTTTACGGCCGGCTGTCAGGAGGGCTTCTGCTGCTCAGCAGCTCTGTCACATTGTGGCCAGTGTTCTTGATTAAAAGGGACAAACTTTCAAATTCTTGGAAGGTGGGTTTAAATCTCCATAGTCCTCAGACCAGAGTTGACTGAAGTCACCAGTTCTGTTCTGATTGACTTTGAGTTTGTAAGGTTCATGCCATTAAATCTTTCAAAGATATTTAAAGTCCCACGTAGTCTAAAATGTTATCCTTTAAAACTAATCTTTGATTATCAAAATTACATATTTAAATGTTTTTTCTTGTGAAAATAATTTTCTCATGCCTTAAAATAGCTTGAATGCAACTCTACACCCTTGCCTCATTTACTATACGCGGATCTATGAATACGCAAATTAGCCCAGCCTCCCCTCAGTCACACACCAGCCAGCCATGAGCCAGCGCCTCCTGATCTACTAACTGAACTGTAGTAAACGCGATGCAGTGGCAAGAGGAAATTTTGGTTTAATTAAGCCATATGTGTTTGAACCAGAAATATCACTGCTATGCTGATGACACTCAACTCTACCTCTCATTCCATCCGGATGTCTATTTTTTCTATTCTACCTACTTGTTTTTCTTTGCGTGTGTGTGTGTTTATGTGTGTGTATAATATATTTATATATACAGTGGTGTGAAAAAGTTTTTGACCCCTTCCTGTTTTTTTTAATTGTTTGCATATTTGTCACACTTAAAAGATTCAGATCATCAAACAAATTTTAATATTACAAGACCATGAAACTAATTTTAATATTACACAAAGATAACCCGAGTAAATACAAAGTGCAATTATTAAATTGCAATTTATTAAGGGAAAATAGCTGTCCAAACCTGCCTGGCACTACGTGTAAAAGTAATTGCCCCCTAAATCTAATAACTGGTTGTGCCACCCTTTGCAGCAACAACTGCAATCAAGCGTTTGCGATAAATGGCAATGAGTCTTTCACAGGAATTTTGGCCCACTCTTCTTTGCAGAATTGTTTTCGTTCAGCCACATTGGAGGGTTTTTGAGCATGAATGGACTGCTTAAGGTCATGCCACAGCATCTCAATCGGATTTAAGTCTGGACTTTGACTTGGCCACTCCAAAACCTTAACTTTGTTTTTCTTGAGGTTAGTTTTGACTGCTTTTATTGTCCTCATTTGTAAGTGGCGTTGCGACCTGCCGCTGCCAGGATTTGCGCTTGCTCTCTCTCCGTAAGCAAGGAGACTGATGGCTAACTTCGTGAGGTAACATTATCTGTTTGCGCTGGTTCGTACACAGATAATGACTGATAAAACTGTTTTTTGTTCAAGTAGTAAAAAAACAAGATATCCTTGAGAACAAAGTGGTATGTTGTGTTCAGTTACCTAGGTACCCAGGGCTGTATATTAATATGGATTTCCTGATCCAGTTCAATTCTGATTCACAAGCTGTAGAATTAATTGTATCCAATTTTTATTTTATTTGATTAAATTCAGAATAACTGAATAGACATTCAATTATGTCTATTTTGTTTACACGTGGAAAGACTTTATATCGATAGTAAAATATCTGGCTTTTAAGGGATAGTTTGCCCAAAAATTTATTAATTTACTCTCCCTCTACTTGTTCCAAACCTGTATGCCTGTAGTTTCTTTCTTCTGCTGAACACAAAAGAAGATTTTTTGAAGAATGTTGGTATCCAAACAGTTGACGGTAGCTATTGACTTCCATAGTATTTTTTTTCTTCCATACTATGGAAATCAATGGCTACCAGCAACTGTTTGGTTACCAACATTCTTTAAAAAATTCTTCTTTTGTTGTTCAACAGACAAAATAAATTCATACAGGTTTGGAACAACTTGAGGGTGATTAAATGATGACGATTTGTAATTTTTTGGGTCAACTATCGCTTTAAGAGGCTTTGAGTTTACCTGGGAAGCTAGCTCCTACTTCTGAGTTGGGCAATCGTTATTATTATATGTTATGTAGGAAAAATAATACAAAAATATTCGATCATGATTATTACGTTACTTATTTATGCATGGTATCTTATAAAAAACATTTATTTTGCATAAAGAAACTGTGAAAGGTTAGTGATTAATTTACATCTTAATTTGTTGTTTATAAGCTCATTCATAAGTAGTATTATTGAAGTATGGCACAGAAAATGAAGAGAATTCTTATTTTTTGACATTTATGTACTCGAAACTCATAAATCTGGTATTTCCAACTTCACTTGAAGGCCGCATTATATATCTTCTGAGAAAATAGATGCAATTCACAAAGTTAAACTCCCTCATTACATAGAGGAATGGCAGTTGGTTCTTGAGTAAAATGGTTCTACATAATTGTTCTTACTGCCCAATTGCAATCTTTGTTTATGTTCTGAATTATGATGGACCTTACATCGTTATCTAGTCTGTCATACAGTTGGATCGCAGTATCTTCGTATACCCTGAAGGGAAGGCATGTTCCTCCAAACAGAGTTGACTGACAGACGTGCATTTGTCTGCACCCAAATACACAGAATAACCTCTGGCAATGAAGGGCACATGATCATAAATCTCAACATGGCTCTGTCTGTGTTGACAGACAAAAGGCAGCCGCGCCAAACACCAGAAAATTGCAAGACCTGTTCCATGAGTCACTTGCCTGGAGCATCAGGTAGTCGCAAGGCTATTATTGCCACCTAGTGTTCAAGAGATTAACTTATCATACCTGAACACCAACTTTATGAAAGGAAAGCCTGGGTACATTTCTTGGAACCAGGAATTCTTAATATAGTGTAAATGTGATTTAAACAATGGAAAACTCCAAATATTTCCCCCTCTTAGTCACCATTATCTGAGCCATAGCACTGTCTGCCATGACTTAAGATGTCATTAGATGTGTAGGGATGTTTTAAAACATCTAAAGGAGAAATGCACTTAGCATCATTGAATTTGCCTTTTGCCTATTGCTTCTTGTTTGAGCAGGCATGCTGCCTGTGGCTCTCTTATGAAGTTGGAATGGTTACAGAGAGAGTCTAGTTGAAACACTTTGTCATGTTGGATTGTCAGAACATGCCATCAGACTCACTGCAGTGAAGGTGAACACTGCTTTATAATTATCCTGTCAGCGCAGTAGTTGTTCTCTGTACTGCATCCTGATATATAGACTCGCTGTACCCAATGCTGCATGTAGTTAGCACAGACAGAGTCATGGGCCAAGTCCGTGCGTCATTGCGATTCAGGGAATTAGGTACTTTCTCACAAACACTGGGATGCTCTGTTGTTCTCTGTAGAGTTTTATTCATTTATTCATTTGTTATGTGCTGTAGTTCCAGAAAGTGTTTGCACACTTAAAACAAACTTAAGATTGTAATTGCATTAGGTTGAAAATATTAAACCACATGGTGTCCATAAACAAATGTTTACTTAAAAAAAAAAAAAAAAAAAAAAAAAAAAAAAAAATATAATATAATATAATATAATATAATTAATATAATGTTTTATAGTATATTTGTTTTTGTAGTTATATTAAGTGTGATTACTAATAAAAATGACTTTTTTGCTGAAAGATTATTTTTATGTTTTTCTATTCTGTTTTCCCCCTGCCAAAATAGTTATCCAGTAAATTAAAGTAGGCTAATCATTCTTATTAATCAGTCTAATTATTATTATTTTTTAGTCTATATTTGTTTGTGCATTGTCCATTATTCTTAAATGCAGCTGGAGCTGCTCTCATCCTGACGGATCTAGTGTAGTTTCTCATGCCATTTTTATTCTCATCCATATTTTCTCCTTTTGGTTACCGTTTCCTCCGCAGACCTAAATGAGAGACACATAGGGGCTTAATTTTCGCCCTGCTTCACCCCAAACGTCTCTAATGAGTGGAGTTTGGTCCAGGCAGTAATGACGCTCCATATGGGCCATGCCTTTAATGGCTTCCTGCTCTTTACAGCTCCAGCACCTCGGGCAACTTTCTTGTACAGTAAGGGGATTTCTGCAACACTAATGTTATTGTGGACAGAGGACAGCTGTATGGTTTGAGCAAACAAGCCACACAACTTTCTAGCATGACTGAGGTGTAGTGAGTTTGCATTTTTTACTGTGTGTGTATCTGTGTGTTACTTCCAGGATACTATAGAGTTCCCACATAGATGCCGATAGCAGGTACTAGGCTTGCGCGTTTGCATGTTCATGAACACAGTCAGCCCGATGTGAGTCTGATTTTGTTTGACAGTTTTATGACAGAGGGCTGAAATTATAGATGTATTTTCTGTACTCCCCCTCATCAACCATCAGTTAACAACACATAAAATTCATATAATTACATCTTGGTTTCCATTCTGAAGTATGTATAAAATTTTCACCTATTTTCTTCTTCCTGTTAAGACTGAGTTGTAGCCGCGCTCCCTCAACCGAACATATTCACAAGGCTTTGGCGAGAAACACGTGGCAGGCAGGCTGAGTTTCACTTGCCCCCGTAAAACTCTGTCGAGTCCATGTTTTAATGCTCTCATCTTAAAGGCTTTCTACTAGGCCACATGGAGATGAGAAAAATGCACAGTGTGCCAAAGAATTTTGCAACATGATGTGAATCAGGCAATGGTCAAGACCACGACAGCCTGACGAAGCATTTACAGTTTTCCTATTAGTGTATGTGGGAGAATTCACATAAACACTTTATACTTTATAGCTTCAGATTTGCCAAAAGCTGCACCATTTATGTATGTATTTATTTATTTATTTGTATTTTTTATGCATTTTGATTTTAGAGGCATGTGAATAAAAGTTTTTTAATATATTGTTATAATATATAATGTTTTATTACAGTTTAATTATATAGCTTTCTTATACACTACCAGTCAAAAGTTTGGAGATTTTTAGTGCTTTTAAAATAAGTTTTTTACACTCACCAAGACTGCATTTATTTGATTTAAATTATATTTTAAAATGAAAAAAGGAAACGGTTATTTTAAATTGTAATAATATTCTACAATATTACTTTTTTACTGTATTTTTTTTTTATCAAATAAATTCAGCCTTGGTGAGTATAAAAGACTTTGACCAGAAGTGTATATAGTAAAATTACATATATGTGTTATGTTAAATGTTTATATGGATAGTGGTTATATTTATTTATTATAAAAGTACTAAATAAAAATGTATCTACTGTATATTTGATAATGTTTTTATCCAACTGGAAGATAACTAGAATTTTGGACTGGAGATTTTCTGGAGATTCTAGATTTTGCTTAAAACCGTATAGATGCATCTTAAACCACAGTTCTGTTGAATGCTTGATTCTAATTGGTTGACAGATTTTCAAAGGATATGGCTACTTTTAAATAACTACACAGCTATGAAGTGTTGCGAGTCTTGAACGTGTTACATTTTCATGCCAAATTATTTCAGTAATTTAAAAAGTGGCTTAAATTCTACCACAGCAAAAGAGCCACAAAAACACTAAACGACTAAACAAGCATAGAAATATGACAAACGATAGGATAAAAATGTCAAACAACTTTATTTCTGAAATGACTTTTAACGCTCTCTCTGTTTCTCTCTCTCTCTCACACACAGACACAGACACACACTCACACACACTCACACTCACACTCACACACACACACACACTCACACTCACACTCACACTCACACTCACACTCACACTCACACTCACACTCACACTCACACTCACACTCACACTCACACTCACACTCACACTCACACTCACACTCACACTCACACTCACACTCACACTCACACTCACACTCACACTCACACTCACACTCACACTCACACTCACACTCACACTCACACTCACACTCACACTCCACACTCACACTCACACTCACACTCACACATGCACAGAGACTCTCATGCACACACAGAACCTTATTTGCAGGATTTCCTCTCTACTTAATCACTGAAACAGTTTCGCTATTGAAATGTTACATTACTCATTACTCCAAAAATGGTGATCTTATCACCCCGATAGCTTGGGCTGTTTATAAGCAAGCAACAAAGTTGTACACAGAAGTGTTTTGGTAATGAAAACCTAAAGACGAGGTCATCGTGGACCTCCTATTTACTTGAATCTAAATTATTTTTGTGGCATCACCAAAGGCATTTCACATCTGCCCGCCATTGGTTGAGCCAATGTTAAGCATGGAAAGAGTATTTTAACATTTAAAAAAATGTTAGCTTTAAGTCAAATATGCTAACCTTTTAAAACATCTCTGTTTCTGACAGGTTGGCTGGAGCACCGCTCGTGACTACTACACGTTCCTGTGGTCACCTCTTCCAGACAACTACACTGAGGGAACCGCAGTCAACAGATCTGTGGTTTTCCAAGGTAAAATAAGGGGTTTCCAATGGGTTTCATGCAAGCATTTCTTCAATGAATGTCGTGCCAGAGAGAAGGCCCCTCAAAGGTGCGTTTAGGGCTTTTAATATGTAGTGACGGATGCAATAAAATAGGAAACACTGAGGCCTCCTATTAGAAGGTTGAAGTGTTGATGGGCCAGTTTTACTGGAGTGGTTCAGGTCACATACTGGAATCTTTGTGAGGGATTATAGGGTTTCTGTGGCATGAGTCCGGATTCCTCATGGCAATTAAGAAAATATACCATTAAATAAAATGGACATGAGTCTGTCATAAAGCTGCTGTGGAACAGTAAAGTTATGATGTAAATGATGGACTGGCGGAAACCTATGGGAAAGACAAATGAGTTTAGTGTAATACATTCCATGAACTGCCCTAACGATAGGATTGTTCTCTCTGCTTGATTCTGGGGTATTTTGCAGGTTACTATGTTCCAAATGACGACGGTGAGTTCTACCAGTTTTGCTATGTCACACATAAGGGAGAGATCCGTGGGGCCAGCACTCCATTCCAGTTCCGTGCCAGCAGCCCCACAGAGGAGGAACTGCTGACAATGGAGGATGAAGGAGGATCTGATATCCTGGTGGTCACCACCAAGGCCAGTTACCTGGAGGTGAGGAGATTTTTTTTTTTCTGTTACTACTGAACTCAAGATTTCTTGAACTATAGTTGAACTATAGACATCTTGTCAGTTTTCACATGCCAGGATTGTCACTTTCGGTTCTTTTTCCAGCAAAAGATGGAACAAATTCAACAGGAAAAGAAAGAGCTCTTGGAAAACCTGGACCTACTTCAGAAAGAGAGGGATGAACTGATTGATGAGAAGGACAGACTACAGAAAGAATATGAGCAGGAGCGAGAGAGCAGTGCTCAGCTCAGGAAAGATGTGCAGGTGAGATGGGACAGAGAGAAAAAAATGTCACGAGTTAAAAAAAGGATTATTTTTTTTTCCCAGATTTTTTTAATTGTCCCGATTTGACCTCATAATATTTTAGAAATATATTGGAAATAGAAATGATTTTTCACATTGTATTGAATGGGTAAAAGACATGATGTTTCTATATATTTACATTATTTTGTCCTCTCAGATACGATGTAAAAAAATATATATATTTTAGATGTCTTAAACAATTTACATCTAAGTTCACAGTGATGTTTCTATATATTTACATTATTTTGTCCTCTCAGATACGATGTAAAAAAAAATATATATTTTAGATGTCTTAAACAATTTACATCTAAGTTCACAGGCTGTCAGCATCCCCTAGTGAGAGTCTCTCTTCAGACTCTTTACATAAAAAAAATACATAAAATATAATAATAATAATTTACAATAGACATGACAATCATTAACATCATTGCCATTTGTTGCTTTTAACTGGCAATTTTCATAAAGTATAAATGTATCAGCTCTGAGGCAAAGCTGGTTTAAAGATGAAAACAAACACACCCATTTCTGGCTGTTAATTTTATGACCACACTTTTATATATTGTTTTATGTGCTGCTAAAATAATTCCAAAAAAATTCTGCTCATGAAGTGGTACTGCAGAAGAGCCTGAAGTGGGATTTGGAGACCTGCTTTCCCATTAGTCATGTTTGCAGATTCTCCGAGACCACACTCAAGCATAACTCTAGAGCCAACAGTCTATTCTGCAATAACTCCAGTCCTGTCTGCAGCAGCTGGGAAGACAACATGCTTATGACCGAGGGAATTTGCTCTCTTATCTGTTTACGTGTGTGCACAGGAGTTGCAGCTGTCTGCCCAGAGCTTGCAGGAGGAGAGAGAGGAGGTGAAGAGGAGAATGGAGGAGAGTACGGCACGACTGTTGCAGTTAGAGGAGGATCTGATCGGAGTCACACAGAAAGGCCTGCAGAAGGAGACTGAACTAGACGGGTGTGATTTCCTGCCTTATTGATGTAGCCACAAACAGTCAAACAGTCAACCGATGTTTTTACATTTTAGTCTTGCCTCAAAGTACCTGGACTTTTGACATCCCTGTAACAAAGCATGTGACTGTTTTACATATCTTTAGATAGGATCAGACATATTAATATCTTTAGAAGATTCACTTTGAGAACTTTGACGAGAGAAGAGTTTCTTTAGCATATTCTAGATACGGTCCTTGTGTGGCTGAATGATTGATAATGGCTCTGATTTGACAGCCTGAAGGATCGAGTGAAGAAGTTAACCCTGGAGAAAGAGGCTCTTGAGTGTCAGCTGAAGAATGAGAAAGATGAGAAGGAGCTCTATAAGGTAATGCCACTCGCTCACTCCCTCACAACTTGGAAGCAAGAAGTTCTTTGATTTAAAGCAGTGTGTTTTATTTATGAGATATAACCACTGACTCAAGTGTAACCGGTCTGTGATACACAGCTACATTCAAATGTTGAATAACCAGATTCTTTTACATTTATTTTTGTATTTTATATTTTATATATTTACTTTTTTAGTTGAATTTATAATTTTAGTAATAAATTAATACATTAATTCATGTAATTAATTATAATAATATATTAAACAGGTTTAATTTGTGCTTTACACAAAAGCTAAGAAAAAGTGCTTTTATTGTGTTTTGAATACTTGTGTGTGGAAACTTATTTATACTTAGTCTGTATGTTTT
Source organism: Sinocyclocheilus anshuiensis (assembly GCF_001515605.1). Classification (NCBI taxonomy): domain Eukaryota; kingdom Metazoa; phylum Chordata; class Actinopteri; order Cypriniformes; family Cyprinidae; genus Sinocyclocheilus; species Sinocyclocheilus anshuiensis. Next base: position 239,067 of record NW_015539845.1, read on the forward strand.
GGTTTAATATTTGGACTTTTGATAAATAAAACGGACACATGCCCATTCCTAAATATAATTGCTTGGTATTTTTATACAATGCTTATATTAATATAAAATATATTTAATTGACCTAAAACCAACAAACAGACATTTTTGAGCTGTTGTTTTGAAAAAAAAAAAAAAAGCGTATGTATTTATCTATAGAGAAGTGGAATACAGACCCTCAGTTCTTCTTTTCCTAATTGCTCTGGCTTGCACTTTGTAATTCTCACTCTCCATCACTCACTTTGTCTCACCCTCTATCCCTACTTTCTTGTGGCGGACACAGGAACTGGGCATTAACGCTGGGCTGTAGCCACGGAAACACAGGCAGCCCTCACTTCACAGCAGCTGCCTTGAGGCAGAAAAAAGAGAAGGGTGGGAGTAGAGCAGAGTTGCTGCTCTCTTACTGCTGCGTTATAATTAGGTTTAGCTTGCATACTTCCTCACCATGCGGAAATACACCTCATTGTAGAGATTGTGTGGATAATTGGGAGCTCGTCCAGGATCTGGACTAGCTTTGTTACACTGCTAGTTTTATGTGCCATGTGCCCAGGTTATTGCACAGCAGATGTGCAAAGAGAAACTCAAACAGTCTATTTGAATCAAGTATCTGTGTGTGTGTTTGGCACAGATTCACCTGAAGAACCGTGAGCTTGAGAACACTAAGCTGAGTGCTGAGCTGCAGATGCTGAAATCTGTGGATGTGAATAAGGAGAACACCATTGCTCAGCTGAAGGAGGAGCTCACTAGAGTCAAATCCTGCCTGGTAGAGAAAGAAAAACAGCACCGCCAGCTACTGGCCAATAGTTCACCTTCGGTACACACACAAAAGCTTCTACTTAACCTACATTTCATATAGAGTGCTGCAGGAATGAATCCTAAAACCCAGAAATGAGTTACCATTTTTCCACTTCCCATTCCTTCATTCCAGAGTCAATGTTTTGTTTTTGTTACAGCTTTTTTTTTATTGGGTTTTTGATTAGATGTCTGAAATAAAGTCTGTGGTTAACACAAGCTCGAAAGATATTTTCAAATTTAATTCTATGACAAAATACATTAGTAACACCCGACTCTGTTATGTTTTAATGCTTTTACTTGTATATTGTAAATAGGCAAAATTTTGCTAATTGGCTAAACGAGACTACAGAGGTTGTTGGGGACATTAAATGCCAACACACCAAACAGGGAAACTCATATACTCACTAATCCACTTTTAAAGCCTTGCTGTGTTTATATTCACACTCTATTTAAACTATTACAACTTTACAACTCTTCAACTTGTCAATTTTAAGTAAAGATTGAAAGAGCTGTCGTTGAATGGAGTAGTTTGTTTACTTTAGTTTTACTTCTGACAGTTGTATGTAGGCTTAAACATTCAGAAAAGTTATGTTCATTTGTGAATATTATCTTCATGAACAAAACATGTAAGAGTCTTAAACTTTTGTTGGTCATAGAGCTTGTTTTCTGCAATAATCCAATAGCCAATGGAAATATCCTCAGTGGCTTTTTGTCGAGGGGTGATGCTAACTTACGTGTTGGCCCACAACATTACATCCTCCCTACAGCACTCTATATTGGGATATTGCTTAGTTAAAAACAATGTTATGGTCGGAGCTGTGGGCTAGTGGTTAACACATTGAGCTATGATCCTTGATCACGTTTTCCCCTCTTGATAATTTCCTGTATGTATGTATCAATAAAAGTGTCCAAAAGGCCAACGTTCAGAAAGCATATCAGTATGGTAAACGGTCGAAGCTTGAATTTTTTGCCGTTGGTTTCATTCGCAGAAGATATACGGAAATGTGTGCATATTTGCGTATGTTTGTATTCTTATGAGTGTTACTTTTGTGGTTGTCAGGGGGAAAGTAAGGCTCTTAGGGAGCAGCTCAGGCAGAAAGAGGAGCAGTTACAGGCAACCCAGCAGCAGGCAAATATGCTAAAAGCTGAGCTGCGCGACTCCTCCAACACTCGTGACAAAACCATGGCTGACTTATATCGTATTCGCCTGGAGGCAGAGTCTTTCAAAATGGGACAGATGGAGGCCCAGGCTGAGTATAGCCGCCTGGAAAAGCAGCTGGAAGAGATGAAAAATTCAACCCAGCAGGAGGCGGTAAAGAGATGCCCACCTGTATGACTTAGCCATGATTACACTTTAAATAAACACCTGAATCCAGTATGCCTTAGTCACAAATGCCCATAGTTTTCTGAAAGTAAGCCTGGTCTATTACCCAGATTGCACACTGTGTTTACCACTTATAATGTTGTAACTAAAGAATCTTCTGAACTGTTCTCTATTTGTCATCGTTTAACTGCAAACCATTATAACTAACTAATCTCTCTTTCCCTCAGCAGTGTAAAGAGTCCGATGGGTTTGCTGTTGCCGAACTGCAGAGAGAAGTTGAAGATTTACGGCTCAGGCTGCAGATGGCTGCTGAACACTATAAAGACAAATATAAGGAATGCCAGAAGCTCCAGAAACAAGTGGCCAAGCTCACTGAACAGCAAGGAGTGAGTAAACCCTCAATTTGCAGTTATATAGCTATACCACCTGCAGAGTCTTGTATTTTGAGTTTTTAGCTGTTTGTTAGGTTTTAGACTCAGCCAACCTTTGTGTTTTGTCTCAGGTGAAGAGAAGTCCAGGGTCTGAACCAGCAGCTGGTCCTTTATCTGCCAGTCCAGAGGCATCTGCACCAGGTAAGTTCATAGTAAGCAACACAAACTACAACTTCAGTGTTTAGGACATTGTATAGACATGCTGTTGTGTTCTCTGGATTGCTAACAGGAAGCCCAGGTACTTCAGATGCTGTGCTAGATGCCATCATTCAGGGCAAGCTGAAAAGCGCAAGCAAGGAGCCAGACAAAAATGACAAATACAGGAAATGCAAACAGATGCTTAATGTGAGTTTTCTTTTCTCTCACTGACATACTGGATGTGCTTGATATACTAAAGTACTTGGCATATTCCTCTGCAGGAGGAACGAGAGCGCTGCAGCATGATAACCGATGAGCTCACAAAGATGGAGGTGAAGCTAAGAGAGCAGAAGAAAACCAATGAGGGCCTGCGAATGCAGCTGGCTTCTGAGGAAGATCGCTACAAGGTCAGCGTCACCTGCTGGTCCAGAGTTTAAACTAAAACTTAATTCGGTACTATACTAGAGGACATTTGGGATTGACAAGCTACTATGTTATACAAAAACACAGATAACATTAAGACGGGCAGCATGAATGAGGGACACAATAAATGACAGATGACAACTTGGTGACCACTGTTCACTCAGATTCCATCAGGTCATTTACTGTTGTTGGGCAAATTTTCATGGGTGAAATCTAGTCATTTCAATAGGAATCCATGCAATCAGAAATTTCATTTGAGGGTGAAAGGTTTCCTTATGCAGATTTCACAACGGGTTGAAGTTGGTCACGTGGATTCACTGTTAGTTTGATTCACTGTTTGAAAGTGATATCATTCATCGCTACACTATTGACAGTAGACCATGAACCTTTTTGCCTAATGAAATTTCACTGAAATTCTGCCAATATGACCACATTTTTAGGCTCACAGCAATCCAAAAAGAGCTCAAGCTAGTAGAGTTTTTCGTACACAAAAGCTGGTTTCGACTGCACCTCAAGACTGCTTTGTTTCTTATAGCTATTATCATTATAGCTAGCTTTAAATTCAACATGAAATCAATATTTCATGCGCTAATTTTCATTAATCGGATTGAATCCAATCCGATTTCAGATTCTGAAAGTTCTGTTTCTAAATATATGTATCTTAAACGTTGCAGTCCGATTCACATATTCATTTACATGTGCATTACATGTATTCTGAACAAAACTTGCACATGCACAGTTCCCAGCAATGTTCAGAACCGGAGAAATACATGATAATGTCACCAGAACTACAGCGAGTATAATTGCCATTTTTGCCTTGACGACTTATCTAAGAAGAAAGCTAACATATGTCAGAAGAGGTTTTTTTAGCAAATAAGTAGTAAATATTCTCCTCCACTGAACAGTTCTTAAGATGTGAAATGTAAATACACGTGGTCATGTAAATACGTTAAACTGTTTATGACCTTACGCTGATAAAGGAAAATAATTTAAGCATAAACCTATCCACAGAGCTAGATATTTGCCCATTACCCCGATTTTGCCTGACATGTAAACACCTTACCTGCATTCCATTGGTTTATTGAAGTGCACATGTCTAATATGTGACAGGATAGTGTCCTTACGGCAGATTATTGGGGATTTAAAGGGGTCATATGATGCTGCTAAAAAGAACATTATTTTGTGTATTTGGTGTAATGACAGGCACAGTGAGTATTTCGTGGTAGGGGAGGAGGAAATATATCACAAATGCTGACTCTTTCTTGACCCAAGAAAAATATGTTCTCATCTCGTGGTATGTGAGTGAATGAGTTTCCTGCTGACATTTTGGAATACTCTGGGGTTTTTAACGCTTTTACTATTACAACTCGCATAACAAATGGAATACTCTGAGTGGAATACATGGATGCTTACATTTTGAAATAGATTTTTAAAGGGGTCATGAATTGAGAAAATTAATTTTTCTCAGTCATTGTTCTATAAAAACATTGTGTGAGTTTCAGAGCTCAAAACTTCCTTGTTAGTCTAAAAACTGCTTTTATTGAAACCAAGATCAGAAAACAACTCGTTTCAGATTTGGTCACATTATGATGTCATAGTGCGATGAAAGCCTGCCTCTGTAGAATCGGATCAACGCCTACTTCTACATCATTGTGACTTTGGCCCCACCCACTGGAGCGTTATTGAGACGAGAAGGAGAGAAGACCAATCCAGGATCACATAATTTATTTCTAAAATCAGAGGGAAATGATAGGTGAATAACAAAGGTGTAGAAGCATCTAACCCTGATTGTAAGCCTAAAACGTACATTTCTTGAAAACGTATCCCTCAATTCTGATTGGTTGATTGGAATGTTGTTCAAGGATGTTGTTCAGAATCAGAATCAGAATGAGCTTTATTGCCAGGTATGTTTACACATACGAGGAATTTGTTTTCGTGACAGAAGCTTCCACAGTATTTGTCCGGGAGAGCAGAAGGAGTTCGTCCGTTTTGTTGGGTAGAGGTGGAGTGGAGGTTCGCAAGATGGATGCTAGGCAACGGTGTCCTGAATCCGCACTGCCTGAGCTTCACGAGCGCGCCGGCTCGCTTCCCTCATCTGCGCGTCCTGAAGCGTCTGAACAGCGCCGCTGCTCCCCCGACTATAATGTCCAGCAAAACATCAGAATAATCGAAAAACGGTGAAATATCGGGTGGTGTGTACTGCCGAATGTTCAGCAATTCGTCTCTGGTGAAACTGATTGCAGGGATATAACTAAAGACAGGACAAACTAACAAAAACATAAAAACAACTGCGGAGCATGCCACGGAGGCAGCCATCACCGTCGGGGCCATCTCACAACCAGAAACATGTTGTACTTGGTGAAATCACGTTCACCCTGTTATCGGCTACAATGCTCATTGCTGCAACATTTCATGCGATGGGAGTAGATCTAAATGTAATGCTATAATCAACACTCTCCATGATTAGTTAATCTCAACAGCTGTAATAGTAAAAACGTAGTAATAGTTTTCAAGAGAGCTCCACATGTAATACTTATTTCATATGCAAGATGTTAGCCAATCATAGCAACGGGCTTTTCCATTGACGTGAAGACACACCCCTTCCACCAGAGCATTGAAATCAGAGGGCTTAAATCAGAGTAGAAAATTTCCTTTTATTTCTAAATTATTACCATTTTTGATGTAAAAATCATACTAACATCAAATAATTAAAAATGCAGTTCATGACCCCTTTAGGAAAGTCTTGTAAAAACTGTTTACTGCCATTTCAAACCGGTAAAACAGATTATTTCAATAAACTGATTTTTTGTTAGTTATCAGTAAATTGTTGTGCATGTAAACATGATCAAAGACTTTCTGTTATAACAGGGGTCGCATTTACTTTTTATCACAGTAGTTTCTTTCTATTATAGCACTTAGCTAAAGCGACATTCAATGGCTAAGATCTGGGACTCAACAAAGGGAAGCTGTGCTGTGTTTTTTCTCTTTGATACGTTTTGAACAATATGACTCAGATCAGAGGGAAATGTGATCACAGATAAGCAGACCTTCAGATGTTCTGATAAGAGATCCAGGACGACCTTAGTACCGTTTTCTCCTCCACACTGTTTATGGCTGCACTGAGTCAAGCCCGATATCATTGCATTAGCACAGATACACTGACAGTGCTGGTTTATGAGCGTGTCACTGAGGAGACTGACTTTTACTGCTGTTTACATGAGACATGGAGACAGTGGAGGAAGGACAGTTGGGAGTCCTGGGATCAAGACAGGATAATGCATCTGCTGGCTGCCTCCCTACACAGCAGGAGACAGAGCGAGGGACTCAGTTCTGTTTAAATAGTAAGGTCATGTGCAGATCAGTGGTAGTCTTCAGGCTAAGTTTATGGTTTCTCTGCGTGACTCATGTGGAGCCATGCAAAGGCAGATGTAAATGAGTGGTAAAGAAGACATCTTGTGTTTAACATGGAGATCTTTTTTTTTTTTTTACTAGCAAATAAGTACTTAATTAAAATCCCAAGCATATCAGTTGCAATTATTTTATTTCTCACATTTTTAGTAAATCAATCTCATTATTACATGACTCTGGAATACTTAACTCTGATTGGTCAGTCATGCTTAATTCTGATTGGTTAGTCATGCAGGCAGATATTTTTTATATAATAAACTGTATAAAACTGTATAGTTGACCATTGTGCCAGGCTACCAGTTTATTTATTTATTTTTTCTTGTGGAACTCAACATTTTTTATTTTTTTATTTCAGGTTACTGAACAGTCAGCCAGTCATTATTGCATTATTTTATTTAAATGTTTTTGAAATTTTTAAATATTTAAATATTTAATTATTTTTCAAATATTGATATTTATTTTTTGAATTAAATAACTAAAGCATTTAAATTGATTTAAGGCAATTGATGTAAGTAAATAGTATTTTTTTTTTTATTTCTTATTTCTCACATTTTTAGTAAATCAATCTCATTATTACATGACTCTGGAATACTTAACTCTGATTGGTCAGTCATGCTTAATTCTGATTGGTTAGTCATGCAGGCAGATATTTTTTATATAATAAACTGTATAAAACTGTATAGTTGACCATTGTGCCAGGCTACCAGTTTATTTATTTATTTTTTCTTGTGGAACTCAACATTTTTTATTTTTTTATTTCAGGTTACTGAACAGTCAGCCAGTCATTATTGCATTATTTTATTTAAATGTTTTTGAAATTTTTAAATATTTAAATATTTAATTATTTTTCAAATATTGATATTTATTTTTTGAATTAAATAACTAAAGCATTTAAATTGATTTAAGGCAATTGATGTAAGTAAATAGTATTTTTTTTTTTTATTTCTTGTAAAGTTATCCATTTGAACTGTTTGCAAAATACATATTTATTTTAAAATATGCACACACTCACTAATGCACACATCACACTCGATTACGATTTATATTAATCAGTTTAATATATTTTTTTATATCAATATATCTGCCTGTACATTATTTTTCACATATTAACCAATTATTCTCATTCTGGAGTTAAGTTGTTTCACTTTTCATTTTAAATAATGCTTTTAGCAGATAATCTTGGTAACGACTTTGTTTTCTGATTCCAGAGCCAGGTGGCAGAGAAGGGCCGAGAACTCAAGGAGCTGAAGGACAGTCTTTTTGCATTGACCAAAGAAAAAGAGAAGCTAGAGAGGGTGCGTGCTTTCGTTTTCGTTTTCCGCAGGCCTCTGCCAATCTAAAAATGCAGTTGCTTTTCTTGCTTGTTGTTTCATTCTCAGGATCTGGTTTGGGTTTAACATATCTCTCTAATTGGGCCAGCAGTGCAAGTGAGTCCTTAATTTTCCATTCAATTACCCTGGACCACAGAGAGGGACGCGTAGTCGAGGTACAACACAAAACTCGACGCTCAAGAAGCAAAATGACCCAATTTGAGGTTCAGACTAAATTAAATCGGCGTCTGCCGAAGACTTCAATAAAAGGCAGAGCTCTGCCTCCCTTTGAACAGACAGAGGAGTTTTAATGAAGGGCCTAATTAAACTGTTTGCGCGAGGGTGACGAGTTACTCTACCCTGCTGCCTCTGCTCGCTGTGGTGAGTGATGTATTGTCTGGACGCAAAGATAGAGGGAAGGATGAAGACAAGGATGGCAAAATGGGACCTGACTGTATTGTCAATACATCATAGCTGGCCATAAATTACCATTTGCTTTCCGTTTTGTCTCCTTTGGGCCAATTTCACCCAGTTTAGCTTTTAATTGGCATTTTTACATTTAGGTTTCGATTGAAATGTGTGGATCAGGTAATTAGCTATTGATTTTCAGCAACTGACAACTTGACAGCCGTTGTATTTCCTGTGCCCCATCAGGAGTTGCAAAGGAGTGTCAGCAGGGAAGAAGAACATGAAAACAAAGAGGGCAATGTGGATGTGCAGTCAGTTTTCTTGCAGTACCCGATGCCGTACCCTCAAGACGACCCATCTCCTCTGCTGGTGCCCCAGCGCCCCACTGATCTCATGTTTGGGAACCCTTACTCTTCTACTGATTCAAGGGGTATCTATGCTGCTAATTCACCATTCATTTCAATTGTTCATTCTAAAAAAGGAATCAAATTTATGAACAAAGGAAGAAATGTCAATAAGTGCACCACAGAATACAACTATGGTTACAGTTACCATTGTTCTAAGATTTTTCATGGGCAAAATCCAGTCATTTCAATTGGAACTCATGCAATTGGGATTTTTGCATGAGGTCGAAAGATTCAAAGTTCAAGTTGACCTGAAATTTTGCTAATGTGACTGTGCCTTAAAACGTGTGTATTTTGCCAATAATTTTAATTATTTTAAATAGAATTTTTAATGACAAAACATTTTGCATTGCTGTTTCTTAAAAATAAATGCCTTGGTTTGATATTTTGTATCTAATATTATCACTGTAAAACATGTTCAACTTTGTGACTTAAGGCTCCAAACACTTTTTAGGTTACTGTGCATGTGCTCCTTGATTGCTCCTGCTCATATCTATTTGAGCTACAGGGTTTTCTTGAGGTATAAATCCAGGTATTAAGTCATTAAAGGGTTTCCTTTCCTGACAGATGGAGCCGATGGAGAGTTCTCTGATGACCAGATGCCCCGACTGCCCCCAGTTGGGCCTCCATCCTGGGACAGCAATGTAGTGTGCATACAGCCCGCCCGGAACCTCAGTCGCCCCGATGGACTGGAGGAACCAGAGGAGCCGCAGAGCACTGTGAGTTCATTACGGCTGCCTCCACGTTCAGCTGTTAGAAGTGATATAGAGGTGGGATTAAGGTTTTAATCAAGTCAGAACTGCAGATGGACTTAAACTCTTCCCAAATCTCTGTCTTTCTTTTATCTGGCCTTCTCTTTCTGCTGTGCTGGCCTCCGGCAGGGCTTAGCTAAGCAGGCATTATTAAAGCCCTGCTAACCCAGAGCAGTCATTAAGGAAGCGCTCACGCTCACAACCAATAGAGCTTGTTAGCCTTGCCTGGATAACGGTGGATTTACCAAACTAAACATGGAAGAGCTTCGGTCAGTTTGCGTAACACAGTCACTTTTTATCTTAAGTGGCCTGTTCGCATCATTTTTGATGTGACTGAAGTATATAGAAGTATACACAAATAATTTTATGTACCAGAACTATTTGCCAAGTATGATTGCAAATTTAAGTCCTTCTCTAAAAATTCATACCTGAATGAATTGAAACTTTTCTTGCCAGAAATTCAGACTATGTACATTGATGATCTGCTAAATTTGCTAAAACGTGAAATATACAACAGAGCACACTGTGCTGAGTGTTGAAACCCATAATGCAGTGCTCTCAAATTATACTTCCATTTCAAGATGTGTTGAATGAACCATAAGTAAGATCAACCCCAAAAATGAATGAAATGGAAGAGTTTAAAATGTTTTGTATGCAGGGTTAATGTGCAAAATAACTGACTTTCATTGTATGTATATATAAAAAATAAAAATGTCATTTTGGTTGAACAATCTTAACTTTTTTTTTTTCTTCACAAAAGCTGCTTAAAATCGAAACATACCATAACAGCATAATCATATTTAAGCCATGTAACAACAATGTATCATACTGCTGAAATATTTTTTAAAAATGGAAGCTAGTATATACTATGCAGTATGCTAATATTCCATTCCCAAAATAGTATCTCTCACAATCCTGAGTAATTCTTAAAACTCGCCGCTTAACCACTGTAGTGCAGGATGCATCGTTGGAGAAATTAAGTAGCTATTCATGACTGCTTCAAGATAGTAATTCATGTCAGATTATTATAGTTCATTTACATGAACAACACAAAGTATGCATCTAACAGTATGTATTTGGTGCACACTTTAATCCTGTATACACGTGGTTCATTTGAGAATATTCAGCAGCTTTCTCTACAAGCGTCATTTCTCCGAGATGCTGCTGTAACAGCATTTTTCTTTATTTGATATTTGATTCATTACTGGTTCCCTCTTACGTCATACTCTGTGGTTCCCTTATTAATTTTCACACATTCTCGCGCTTCAAAACGGCGCTGATTGATGACATGCTATACTGTGTAGACTGAAATGTAAATATATTTAAATGGAATGAAAGATATAGTGTGCTCCATGTTAGCTTGCTTATTGTTCCCATGATCATGATCTATATGTCATACTAACAAGAAAATATGCTGTAATTCCAACCACACACGCTTGTGGAGCTGTTTTGCAAATATTTGTTGAAACTGTTTTCCGAAAACAGCGTATTCTATGTTGGTAACGATAGAACTTGTGATCATAATTGGCTAACGATGCTTTTTAGAAACGCACCCCAGATCATTGGCCAATATGCTATGACTTCCTCCTACATAATTGCATATGCTTATCATATTTTGCCGCACCAACAGGATTTCTTGCAGTATTAATCATTCACAGTGAATTGTCTAATACAGGTTTTTCGTTGGTTTTTGCTGAAAGGAAATGTTTTTTTTCTTCTCTCCCCAGCAAACCAATGATCAGCCTACAGCCACTGACCCCGCAGAGTTCCTCAATGATGGACAGATGCCATTCTGCTTTGAAGCCAGGTAAGAACGCACACAAACAAGAACCTCGCGGCTGTTACCTATCATGTGGTTGAGCTTCGTTGTGGTGCGAGTATGTGCATTAGCTCAACGGCCAACCCACATCGCCTTCACACAGATGCTGTTTTACTGCCGTTTACTCTCCTGTTGTTCCAGCACCAGCTCATTCACACACCTTACCACACTTACACTCTTATTTATCCTCGTTCAGTCTTTGTTTTTGGTATTTTTAATAGAGTTTAATTTCTGTCTCACAGTGGGGAGCAGAAGCGATGTCCGCTGTGTGAAGTGATCTTCCCTCCTCATTACGACCAGTCAAAGTTTGAGGAGCACGTGGAGAGCCACTGGAAGAACTGCCCCATGTGCAGTGAACAGTTCCCTCTCGACTGCGACCAGCAGCTCTTCGAGAAGCACGTCCTCACCCACTTCGACAGTAACATGCTCAACTTCTAGTCGAGAAAATGAATACTTGCCTCCACATTCTGCTCATTTGTGTTACAGTTAACAGCCACTTAGCATGTTTAGCTTTGAGCATTCATCTGTAGAGAACTGATTCTTTATTTAACACAATCAAGGCAAGTACTGTTAATGAATTCCAAATGACTGAACGATGGATTTGGATGACATTTTAGGGTCTTTATTTAAGTCCATTTTAGTTGGGGATTATTTCTGTCGATAGGACTGTTTATTCTAGTTCACTTTAACGCTTCTCATATCAAAGTTAGCACTTGAGATTACTTTAAGAAGACTGAGCAAATGTCATATTAAACCATTCTGTTGAGAACCATCCCCAGGTTCGATAGTTTGAGTCAGGTATCGTCTACTATAGTCTGTGCAGGCAGAGCACAGCTTTTTCTGTCGGGCCGTGTATGTGACCAGCTAAGAGGGTGATTCTATATTCTAAAATTATTTGAGAATAAGCTTTTAAAGATTAACCTTGATAATCAAGTTATTTGAGTTAGTGTTTTTCCTTTATCTATTTAAATCACTTATTTTAATTGAGTTGCATGCTCACGTTTCCTGTGCACTGAAATCACAAACCTCTTTTTTTGTTCCATTTTCTTAGTTAAATACTGTCTCTTTCTGTGTGAGTGTGTCTTATATACTTGATCTAAACCAATAAAGATTTCACTGAAGCAATATTTATGCTGGTCATACTGAGTTGATAAAATTTGAAAACATATGATGCGATTTCAGTTTTTCCTTTCTCTTTGGAGTGTTACAAGCTCTTGGTGCATAAAGAAGATCTGTAATGTTGCAAAGACTAAAGTCTCAAATCCAAAGAGATATTCTTTATAAAAGTTAAGACTTGTCCATGCCCTCCTAAAACGCCTCGTTTAAACACGCCCCCACATGTCTACGTCACTGTGTGGGAAGATTTGCATAACGCCGCCCAAATGTTCACGCAAAGAAAGAAGGCGTAACTTTTATTCTCGCTGTAGTATTGTTGCCGCCGCCGCCATGTTGTGGATATGCTGTGTGTTTCATTTATATATATATATTAAAAAAAAAAGGCAAAATATTCTTAAAACATATCAGAGGCCATTTTAATATATAAAATGTAACCAGGTTTACATTTATGAAGCAGATTTTTTTTTTCTTTTTCAGTTTTGTTGCAGAAAATGTCACCAGTTCCAAAAGAAACCCTGGTGTCTGACTTCATTACATGTAGGAACATTGTTGTCCAGAAACTTAAGAAAATATAATTTAAAGCACTCACATCAAGACAATACATTAAGTACACAATATATCAAATACTTCCCTCTGTACTGGCAGTGTAATACTGTTACAATGTTGCATCTAAACCGATACTGCAATTCCAACAACATCAACGTCCATGCAGTCCAAAACCACATGGTAAGACTTAATTTTGTGGATTATCAGTAATTATTATTATTATTTGAAAATAACTGAAAGGGACTTTGATAATAATAATATAAAATTATCACAATAAAAATACTATTATTATTAGAAATTCTTAAAGGAACATACTACAATTTTAAATAACTATTCTTTGTGAATTTAAGTTTTTAGAAGTTTGGCTATAGCCATTACAAAACAAAATTTAATAAATTACTAAATGGGTGTAAATATATATTGTATAATTTCACTCTATTCTTAAACCAAAATTGACTATGAATCCACATACCTGGAGGGAACTACAAAAAAATAATATATATATATATATATAAAAATATAATTTAAAGCACTCACATCAAGACAATACATTAAGTACACAATATATCAAATACTTCCCTCTGTACTGGCAGTGTAATACTGTTACAATGTTGCATCTAAACCGATACTGCAATTCCAACAACATTAACATCCATGCAGTGGTGTCATAATGAGTGATTGGCAGGCCCTGATCTGGCCGGGATCTCTGGAGGGTCTAGCCACTGTTCATTTATACCACCCACAAGTCCAAAAGCAAAACAAATCAAGTACCTTTCTGATTCGAGGTATGAGTCCATACTTGAAGATCTTTGGGTTGGTTGTAACTTTACATCATCCCAGTGACAGGTTAGGGGTATAAAAGTCACATGGCCACACCAGAGATGAGCCAGAATCAGGATGAATTCACAATCTGAATCACTTGGCTACACATATACTATACTGGAATTCAAGGCAACCAGTTTCAAGAATCTCACATCTAACAAGCACACTGGAGGTATAGCGAAATAATGAATTCCCTTAGCTAGAAGAAAAAGAACCTCAGAGACGGAGACCTCCAAAGCGCCATATTAGTCCTTTGAATTTCACAGCGGACTCGCAGAAAACATTCTGCAATTTGTTGGCGATACAAAATGCCCTAAACATGTTGGCAACTGGTCATTACAAAGTGCTTTAGGTTCTTCACCAGATCGCTGTGGAGTTCTAGAATGTTCCAGAACGGTCCTGGGAAGAGTGTAACAGCCTACTCTAAAATACTAACAGGATTATAGTTCTGAAATGCTGGCGATTTGTCACCTGAGAGTCATTTGGTGCTGTAACTCAAAACTTTTCTGAGATTAACGGAAAAGGTGAAAGCACTACCAAAAAAAAACTGCACATCCATAATCGATATCGTCATCTCGGAAGTTCAGTTGAAAATACACAAAATAAAACTTAGGAATAAAGTATAGAATTTAAATCTGACTAGGAAAAGTATAGAATATAGTTATATACACAATCTTTAGCTATGAAGGTTGCTTATATGGGGTAGATATTGTTATATTACAAACATTCAGACTTTGAGCCTTTCCTATTTTTCGTTTTTCTCCCACAGAGACTCATGTTCACGCCGAATTCTTAAGCTTTACTCCTGTTCGGCACGATTCTCTCCTTTCCAAACATACCGTCAGTCTTTTACAATAAGCACCAAGCATAAAAAAAAATATGAGAAAAAATAAAAAGAATAAGCGAATGTGCAAAAATACAAAACTGTTAACTAATATTAAGATACAAATAAGCAAAGGAAAAAAAAATAAAAAAATGACAGAAAGCATGCAATTCAAAATGTAGTGTTTTTGATAGACGGTTGAATCAAATCCTCCTCATGGAGGTCCGGAATGACACAGGGATTCTGGGAGTCTTCCTTGAGGAAGAGGAATAGAAAAAGATTCAAGTTTCCTCCTCATGAGGAGTGGAAGGAAAATGAAGGCGAAAGAGTCTTACTCTTGAAAGAGTAAAATAGAGAGAAAGACAAATTGTCCTCCAGATACATTTTTTTTGGATGTCCTCCAAAAAACTGAGGACAAAATGTGTCAAAGTCACAGTTAATGGACAGCCACAGCTGCTGATGCGGATGGATGTGGAGGTGTTCTGTTTGTACTGTATATACATGTATTGGAGTGTGTGTGGGGATGTGGAAGAGGACGTTGGCACTCTCTACTGCTGCATCTTGCGGATGATGTCGGCAGAGACGGGCGGGTGGAAGTTGATGGTGTGGTGTCGAAGCCCCTGAGAGCTCTTGTAGCTTTTACCACACCGGCACTTGAAGGGCTTCCGAACGCGGATCTGAGTGCGGTGGCCGTTCTTGGCGTGGTACTTAATACCATTCACATTCTGCAAATGAGAAAAACAGACACAAGATTTCCATCATTCAGGTTAGACAATAAATGAGAGAAGAAGAAAAAAAAACAATTCACTGATGCATTGTGATTTAAAAACAATAATCATTTTAAGTAATTCTTGATTGCTTCACAACAAATTTTTTAATTGAAATTCTAAATTAATTATTTTTATAATAAAAATGTCATTAATGGATTCTGAGTTGAGCCTGTCCAGGGTCCCCGGGGTTCACGTTTGTAATGCCTAATGAGATAAATATGTATAATATACACATATAATATAAAGATACATATTCAAAGGTCTGGGGTCAGTAAGATTTTTTTTTAATACTTTATATTGATCAAAAATAACAGTCAAGACATTAATAATGCTACAAACAATTTCTATTTCAAATAAATATTATTCTTTTGAACTTCCTACTTATCAAAGAATGCTAAAAGATATTTATCGTGGTTTCCACAAAGAGATTAAGTAGCACAACTTTTGTTATTATTATTATTAGATTTGTTGTTCAACATTAATAAGAAATATGTTTCTTGAGCAGCAAATCAGCATATCAGAATGATTTCTGAAGGATCATGTGACACTGAAGACTGTATAATGATGCTGAAAAATCTGTTTTGCCATCTTACGAATAAATACAATTTTAAAATACATTCAAATAGAAAACTGTTCTTTTAAATTGGGATACTATTTCACAATATTATAGTTTTTACTGTATTTTTGTCAAACAAATGCAACCTTGATTAAACTAAGAGACTACTTTCAAAAACGTCAAAAGAATCTTACAAATCCCAAAATTTGAACATTTGTGTAGAATATAGGCTAAGCTAGCAGGCTAATTGGTTAACGGTACGCTAAGCTACAGTAGTAATTTGAGGTGTTTAGCTTGAGATATCTATAATTTCACAAAACCTATAGCTTCATTGTATGGCAAGCCGTTTTGACTTTTATTCATTCTCAGGATATGAATTCTTGATATCAACTATTCAATTTTTACTAGTTAAAATGTTAATTTGTTATTAGTAACAAAAGTCATTTTAGATATCAGAAATTACTCTCCCAATTGTTGATATCAGAAATACATGTTCAGGTATCAGAAATGAACATTATCACTAGTGACAATTAAATTGTTGATATCAAGAATAGACGTCTGTACTAGTAACCACGTGATTACTGATATCAAAAATAAAGGTTTTACTAGTAAGAATTGTATTTCTGATATGTTAAATTGGAATGTCAACTAGTAAGAAATCAATTCTTGATATCAACAATTGATTTTGAATGGTAGCCTATGGTGACATTTAACTACTGAAAATACAATTCCTGATATCAAGAATTTGCATTTTAACTAGTGAAAATTTAATTGCTGATATCAAGAATTAACATTGTTACTAGTGGAAATGTAATTGCTGATATCAAAAATAGCATTTGTTACTAGTAGAAATCTAGTTCCTGACATCAAGAATTAACATTTTAACTAGTAAAAATGTAATTGTTAATATCAAGAATTCATATCCTGAGAATTAATAAAAGTCAAAACGGCTTGCTATAGCTCCACCACCGCTCCATCACGAGTACAATTCATGCCAATGACCCGTAATATAACTGCATATGTAGCAAGAATTCACGTTAAACATTTAGCTAGCTTGATAGTGAAGGATCAATGATATCAAGAATTCATATCCTGAGAATGAATAAAAGTCAAAACGGCTTGCCATATCATTATATATTAGTATATGTAACATAATTTAAAAGACATTAATGGTTGTAATAGCAGTTCAGTTGGCAAACATCATGAAGCGACTTTGTCTAATCAGGAAGTGGAAAGACTGCACATTAAAAAGTTATTTCAGCCAATGGAATCATTTTGTGATCTAGACAGACTCGATTCAGCACAGAGGGGGCAACTGCAGCTTACACTGTGCAAACAAATGTTGTTTTACAATCCAATTATTACAAGTTTTCAATTCTGTATTGACATTGTAACATATCATTTCTCAATAATCTGAAGGCAAACTAAATGATCTGTGAGTAAAAATGCACTTTAATAATTCCAGAACATCCAGTGTTGTGTGAAATAATAAAGGAAAACCATCAGCTGCTTGACAGCAGTGGAGACCAGGCACCGACTGAATCCAAATAAACCCAAATCAGAGCCACATCTAACAGTACATCTGAACACGCAAAGACACTCTCGTGGCTGTCATCATCCATTTCCTCTCCCTCTTATTGAATGCGGTGCTCACAGGCTGCACATCATTTATCTCAGCAGCCAGAACCAGATGGCAGTGGAAAATCTCATAAAACGCACAGGCCTTCAGTGGACTGCATGTATGCCTTTAAAATACATGTCAAGCCTCCAGTCCCGTCCTCATTACAGCTCTTTGTGTTAGTAAAGTCTTTGACTGCAAGAAGGCAGTGAGAGCCCAGCATTCACTGTTTGATCATATTTGTGCCACTGGTGATTGCTATTGTTTATGGATGCACAGGTGTGCTGTAAACCTGCCTTTTAGTGAATGAAACCCCAAGTAAACAGCTTTAAATAATGGTGCTAATAGATTTGAGGTCTGTGAGAAATGATTTTATTTAATGATATACATACTACTTTTCAAACGTTTGGGGCATTAAGACGTCTTTTAAAATAACAAAACAAATTAATACTTTTATTCAAAAGATGTTACAAACGATTTCTATCTCAAATAAATGCTGCTCTTTTGAACTGTCCATTCATCATACAATCCTGAAAAAATAAAAAATTGTTTCCACAAAAATATTAAGCAGTTTTGTGCATTGATAGTAGTAAGAAAAGTTTCTTAGGCACCAAATCAGCATATTAGAATGATTTCTGAAGGATCATGTGACACTAAAGACTAGTAATGACTGCTGAAAAATCACAGGAATAAATTACATTTTGAAACCTATTAAAATACAAAACCGTTTTTTTTATTTTGTAATAATATGTCACAATATTACTGTTTTACTGTACTTGTGATTAACTAAAAAAAGAGACTTCTTTACAAAAAATGCTTATCGGTCCCAAACTTTTTAACAATATTTATAATTTAAATATTTTAATGTATATTTGAAATCAAATGTATTCATTAAAATCTATGTATAAAATAATAAAAAAGTTTTTGATCATTTAGACAATTTGCATGTTTTTCATGCTATCAGTCTTAAAAAGTTTTCTCAAACCTACAGTGAACAGCCAAATGAAAGTAGATATTTTCAGCCATTTTTACCTTGTATCTCTTTTTGCAGCCAGGCACGGGACATGCGAACGGTTTCTCATCACCGCCGTTCATGCACATGGAACTGAGGATGGATTCAGAGCTAATGGCACTTTCGGTGGTCCACGACTCGTCACTATCAGACTCTTCGTATTCTGCTTCCTCCTCATCATACTCGCTGCCTGAGAGTACACAGCAAATTATCGTTTAGTAATTAATCATGTATCAAACCTTTAACCTGTCGGCCCAGATATTTAACCACTACGCCGCCAGAACAACAAAACAGCATTTCCCATCAGCCACCACAGCAGACATACAAAAGCTTTAATGAAACCGGTACAGTTATCTTTCTCACAGTACTGTGCCCAGCCAGTAAAGCGTTTGCATTTTATGAGAAAGAATCTGGAAGGCATAAGAAGGTCTAAGGGTTAATGCACAGTAATAGTATGATACAAGCAATTTGGAGACTATTTAGTTTGTGTTCCAAACCCACACAAATAAAATACTTAAAACATTTAATTGTGGGAGAGAGCACATGTTGCTCTGGAGAAAGCCATGGGAAACTGCAGCTAAAAAAACTGTGTTTCACAATGTGATTATTTGATTATCTATTACATCAGAACATCAAACAAGCACTGCAGGTTTAATGGAGTTATTACATCAAAATTAATCTTTCTAGCAAACATAGTAAGCATACAGCAAGGTGTCTGTGTGTGTAAGTTCCTGAAGGAGCGTGTGTTTGGTGGGACTACCTGTGGGGGTGCTGCACCTGAATGAAGATGAGGGCGTGATGGGCGGGGTCACAGGCGGGGTTAGGTTGCCGCTGTTGTGGCGAGGGGGCGTGGCCACGCTGTTGCGTGAAAAGCTGCCCGTCAGTGAGAGTGACAGCTTTGGCTGAACTTTCTTCTTCAGAGAATCATTCTCCCGCCGCGCTGCATCTGTCATAAACCTAGAGAGGGAAGTGAACTTTATTAGATGAAGTTCTTAAACTGAATTACAAGAAGTTATAGCAAACACAAAACAAAGACCTATGGCTTATTGGGAAGCCCAAACATGTAAAGTAACAGTCATAAATGAAAACACTCTAATCCAGTCACTCAAACATCAGTACATTTGCCATCACACTTTCTGAGCAATTAATTTCCATGACTTTTCTAGCGGTTTGTGATTACTGGATAATGATTGAAAACAACAACAACAAAAAACTATAAAGACTGTGCACTCAAAGGCTTTCCAGCCAATTAAATTTACTCACTACAAAAAGCTACATGACGTTTCTGGGGGAAAAATAGAAGTATAGAGAAAAAAAAAAAAAAAGTCCCTGATAGTTCCAGCCCTTTATCTGTCCACTCTAACTGAAAGAAAAATACCTTGATAAGATACAGACTCAGTGAACACAACGTAGCAATGAAAATGAACTGGCATGGCTGTTAAAGGAAAAAGCCCGTGGAAACAATATGCATTTTCACAAGTATTACACACACAACAGGTTCAACAGAACCCATGGAAAATATTTGAACCAATACGCCAATATATCAAACTTTGACAGAATGCAAAAAATAAAAATTCTTCAGCCTACTTTCTTCATAATCATTTATTAATAATTCATTTAATTCATAATATATTTTTGCACTAATATATTAGTACACTGCATGAATATATTAATTCACATTTTTTTAATGCTCAAGAAATAAATCAGCCAAGAACTTGAGTATTAGGTATGAAAAGGTGGGTGATGATTTTTCTGTTGGTGTTGATCGATGTACACTACTGTTCAAAAGCTTGCAGTCAGTAGGGTTTTTAAGACATTTATAGTGTTACAAAAGATTTCTATTTCAAATAAATGTATTTTTTTTAAACTTTATATGCATCAAAGAATCCTAAAAAATGTTTCATGGTTTCCATAAAAATTAAACAGCACAACTGTTTTCAACATTGATGATCGGCATATTATGCAATAATATTTAACAATATTACAACGTACTACAGCATAACGTTTTTGCTGTATTTTTGATCAAATGAATGCAGCCTTGTTGAGCATCAGAGGCGTCTTTCAAAAACATTCAAAATTCGTACAAATCCCAAACTTTTGAATAGTAGTGTACATGAGAGGAGTTAAAACTGGTTCACCTTTATTAAACATCACATGTCTCAAGACACCTGCGTTTTGTTCCATTCCATCAGTTGCACTTCATCTATCCGTTACAATTCAGTTGCTTCAGGAGAGTCTAATCCACCTTACAACAATGCATTCACTCTAACTTATTTTGTTGCATTATAAAACTGTCAGTAAATGTATGTAATAAAGCATAAATGTTCACACAGACACTATTAAAGCTGGTGTGGAATTCACAGATTACCAGCAAAGCCACATAAAGCAGCAATAGATGGACAAAAGTGGCTCCTGCTTGTTATGCAACAATTTCCACCACCATTCAGCCTATTAAAGCTGTTTAACATTGGAACTGCTTTCTGTCTCAAAGCTCGGAGTATGAAATTGAGTGTATATGAAGACTTGGGTGCTGGTTTGAAGTTCATTGCAGCTTCATAAACTGACCAGATCCCTTAGAGGATGTAGAGGAGACTTGACCACACACGACCATTTTCCAAAAACAACAGAATCCCATTAAGGAAAATGCTGGATGCTCTCAGATTCATTTTTGTCATTTGGCTACTTTTGTACAGTTTTAAGGTTGAAAACCCCAAGTCTAATAATCACCTGATTAATCACTATTTTGCTATATGCATAGCCAGCCCATCAGGGTTGTAGATTTTTATTTTTACTGTAATTCTTTAATAAATATTTTAAATATAATTTCTAAAGATACAGTACTGTGCAAAGGTTTTAGGGCATTAGTATTTTCACCAAAAAATATTTTGCTGTAGTGTGTCAGGAGGAAATATCAGTTTACATTTCCAAACATCCCTTTTGCCATTAATTGTAATAATCCAGTGAGATTTTTGTATGCACAAGGAGTCTGACAACAGCCAGCTGCACACAGAGATCTGATCTCAGCATCATCCAGTCCAAAAAAACTGAGACAGACTAAAGCCAGAAGAACTGTGGCAATGTCTCCAAGATGCTTGAGGAAACCTTCCAGCAAAGCTACCTGAAAAACTATGTGCAGCTACCTAGGAACTTTTCACAGTACTGTAGATTGTAGGATGGTTTCTTCAAGTGTCTTGGAGATGTTGCTGCAGTTCTTCTGGATTTAGTCGGTCTCAGTTTGTTCTGATTCTTCATGTCATTTCAGACGGACTGGCTGATGCTGAGATCAGATCTCTGTGTGAAGCACTGGCTGTTGTCAGGCTCACTCAAAAATCTCACTGGATTATTACAATTAATGGCAAAAGAAATGTAAACTGATTATTTCCTACTGACACACTACAGCAAAAGATAACTGGCTTAATCTACTAATAGCCTAAGACTTTTGCACAGTACTGTATATTTTTATAATATTTTAAAGGAATAGTTCACCAAAAAATGACTATTCTCAAACTCACCCTCAAATTGTTCTAAGTCTGTATGAGTTTCTTTCTTCTTCTGAACACAAAAAAATTATATTTTGAAGAATATGGGTAACCAAAGAGCTGCTGGTCCCCATTGACTTCCATAGTATCGAGAAAAAAAAAATACTATGGATGTCAACAGGGACTAGAAACTGTTTGGTTACACACTTTCTTCAAAATATCATCTTTTGTGCTCAGCAGAAGAAAGAAACTGTTTGGAACAACTTGAGGGTGAGTAAATGATGACAGTATTTTTCATGTCTTCTCGTCACTATCTCTTTAATGTTTACCATGCCATAAAGTTGTGTTTTATCTTTATGTCTGCATTTTATACATGGTGGTGGTGAGCCAAAAGCAAATTATATTGTGGATAATAAAGTAAACAAAACTAAACAAACTGAAATAAAATTTGACATCTGCCAAAAAGGACACCTGCTTCGCCGCTTAAGAGTAAACAGGAGTGTAAAATTCCTATCAAATATTTTTTTTGTGGAAAATGAAAATATTTGTATTTAATAAATAAACATACATACATTCACACACACACACACACACACACACACACACACACATAAATATATATTAATACAATTTTATGGTATTGTGTACACTGATCACCCAGATCTCTCTCTCTCTACATGCAATCAATAAAAATATTTGTACATAATAGCATTAAATTCAAAATCTTAATTTATTATACCATGAAATCTGAAAATCTAAAGGCTCATGTACCTGTTAATGTAGCTGAGGGCGACATAAGTGGGCTGCTGCAGTTCCTGTTTCTCCAACACACGAGGATCTGTATCTAAACAAAACAGAAAGATGAATAATTCACTGGACTGACAAAGACGCCACAAAAGAACAACCAAGAGCACTTTGAGGCTTTAAGGGTTTCTGTAGTGTAACAATATATTCCAAGCAACATTCACAAAAAGCTTATATAAAACTCTTCGGGTGACAGCAGCGCTGTTTAAATCTGTGTCACCCCAGAGAGTCATCCTGTGGCATCAGAATCAGCTTACGTGTCATTGCCAGAGTGAAGCTATTACTCACTTTATTGTTTAAGTCATCAACTTTTAAACTCAATACTAGATTCTGCCACACAACATGTCCACAATCACTTGCAGATGGCAATTAACTCAATTAATCAAGTTTTTTTCATTAAACTCTACTTAATGGCAGAATAAATCAGCACTTCTGCATGGGAGAGAGACCGGACCGGTCGATGGAGAGCGTATCCAATGGCTGTTTGGTAAAACTTAAGGCAGCCATTTGGTTAGTGTCACACCACACCACACACTCCATGAGCTCTCTGCCATTCCTCCCAGATGTGCTCATTTTCTGCACTCCACTCAGGGCCACCCAGATCACCCGCCAACTGGATCCAAATGCCCGCACGCCATGGCAAAGATGGTTTTATATCTGGTTTTTAGTTGTGCATATTAAAGAGTCGACTTCAGAAATAAAGATATCTGTTTTGGGGCTGTTCTGTCAAAACGGCTTCTGATTCTATGCGGTCAATGCTGTCACGAAGCAGCACCACTGTGGACTACGCTGCCACCTTGTGGCCAATGTGTATATATTTCAACCATGATTTCAACATTATTTCACTAAATTATAGACATTAAACATCCCAGTTTAAGTTAGCTCGCTCACTTACTGTTATTTTAAAATCCATTCGAGCACAAACCGGCTAAAATGTCTCTAAACTGCATCTCATTGCCTGCGAGCGCAAAAATCCGCTTAACGTCCCAGCAACTGTAACGTCCCTTCTGTGGTCGGCGGTGCCCGCATACCAGCGGCTCTGCCAGGGTAATGGTTTTCAGATGCCTGTCTCTCCGGGCATTCTCCAACACCATTAACACAAGCACTGCCAAAACACAGTTTCATCTAATGAGCCTCCCCTGCGCACCCCCCTGTGCACCGCCCTGTAATGCATCTCAATGCCTCTTTTTATGCCTCTGCTGTGAGTAAACATTTCTTTCTGCCCCGTTTAACCCGAAACATATTTGTCTCCGCTCTTCGAAACCACGCGGCACCCCGGCGTGTCAGAACTGCGATTCCGGCCAGCGTGGCATCACACACAAGCTCTCCATGGCTCGGCCACCTCGTAATTACAGAGGCACGCAGATGCTGCCACCTGGTTGTTACCGTGGCGACGCCCAACACACTCTCAAGGCAATTCGGTAACTATTTTGCGTTTTGCCGAATTGGTGGGTAAAGGCTCACAACAAAACGTATTTTCGACCGTTCGATTTTCGTATGCGATTTGTCTGTTCAGAATGAACATGCAGTTTCAGTCTCTGACAGTAGGTGGCATATGCTATTTGCGCATCAAGATGCTGATATACCCTTTTAGTATGCATAACTTTCCATTTCTGACACCTACTTGTCAAGGAGAAGAAACAGAGTCAAACTGTATTTACATTTAATCTTTGAATTTGATATTCACTGTTGCTTAAAAAATAGTCTTTGAGCACCTCTAAGTCTGCGCTACTGTTAAAAAACAAGTTGCAAAAAAAATCTGTTGCACTGACAGCATGCAAATGTTTGTGTTGGTCTGAAAAGATGCATTAAGGGGCGGTCACACTGCACTTTTCTTTCTGTTGACTTCCATTACGCATGCGAGAAGAGGGAGAGCGGAAACGCAAGCTCATGCAAAGTTTTGCGCTGCTTCCGAAATCGAATGCTTCCCTACTATATAAGAAAATCAGTACGCTAAAGGAGTAGTATGTCCGAATTCACAGAATTCGAAAATCAGTAGGCGAAAAGTACCCGGATAATATACTATTTCTGCCCAGATTTTGAAGAGCACAGTCGATGGACACTTTACTATCCCAAGTAAAAAAAAAAAAATTAGAATGTAGTACCTACTAGGGCTGTGCAATTAATCGCATGCGATTGTCAAGCGCATCTTAGTACCTACTCAGACAGTATGCATATGGCCCGCTGACAGGTTTAGGGGTGGACTGTCATGCTTACGGTTTTGTTTTTGTTTTGTTTTTTTAAATCACACGTTACAATACTGTCGGTCATATTGTACGAATTTATACAAAATCACCACCTTGTAAAAATTATGTTCTCTCATGAGATTGGGTGACGGCGTTGGGATAACGTAACTATTTTATGAGGTGGTAAACTCGCAATTTCGTACAAATTTGTTTGATGTGAATCATGTGAAAGCATTCGATTTTTAGAAAAAGTAACCATGAAGGTTTACCCCTAAACATGCCCATCATAGGGCATAAGCAGATCATACAAAAATATACGAATGAGACTGTATGATTTAGACTGCACAGATGCTTCACCAACAACGGCATTATATGGGCCGGTATGGGGTTGGTTTTAGTTGCCATCTGAACAACAGGCTTCTTGAAGGGCAGGTAGGATGTAGGTGTGTCGTTCCGCGTCGGTTCATTGTTTAAAGCTTTCAGCTCTGCCTGCACCTCAGCTAAAGTGTTTCATTAGCACTGATTTAACTACTGCGAGAAAGACCCCACACCTTTCTGCCAAACACACACACACACACACACACACACACACACACACAAAAAGATGCATTAGGCACCGTGCTGTACCTGTGCCAAGAAAAAGGTGTTTTGTATGTGTTCATAGCTGCATATAGTCACACACACATGGATCAATCCGAACACACACTCCGTAAATCACACATAGGATTGCCCAGGCTCCTTAGGGCCTGAAGTCACTAACGGGCCCCAGAGCTGCTGCCTACCAGGACCCCATTACAGGGAGAGGTGGTCCACAAGTACACAAACAGGTGGCCTACCATGGTGGTCTCTCTCACAGACATAGGCACATAATTTCACTATTGCTCAAGACCCAGGAAGACTGACAGAGTTTGAAGAGATCAAAGGAAGGGTAAACAGAGTAAGAGAATATCTTAATAACAGATAGACATAGGTGAATGGTTAGATCAGTTAGGTTAATTATCTGTATTAGGGATGTCAACGATTAATCGATGATCGATTAATTGTCGATAAGAGATGCAATCGATTAAAGCTATCGATGGTCGATTAAGCAGTTTAATTTTGGGCTGCGTGCGGCTCATGCGCAAAACACGTGCGAGCGGCTGTGAGTGACGGTGACGGTATATAAATGCATCATAATTCACTCATAATTACAAATTAAGCTTTTAATGTGATTTAAACTTTAAAAGTACATTAAAATAGAAAATACACAAAGTTATTCAACATGGAATGCAATAGAAATGTAGCAACAGTCATTTCCCCAGATAATTGTTTCATATTTGAAACAATTTGGTGAAGGTTGCAGGGCTGCGGGACACTACGGGGGAAGGATTAATTCCTACAACTTGTTAATTCGTTCCTACGACTTATTAATTTGTGGCCACTGTCCATGTTTCATTAATTTTGTTCCTTAAATAACCCATGATTTAACTAAAATGATGACATTCGTGACCAAGAACAAAGCCGCATAAACGTAGGCTATATGGGCTCAAACGGCAACCAAAAGCATGGTCGCGATGTAAGATTTTCCAGCTAACCAAATATTCCTCTAATAAACAAAGCTTTTATACCACACTTATCATAATCAGAGCTTATAATTTGTAAATAAATAATTACTGGATTCAAAATGGCAATTAAAAGGCGCTGTGGCCGACTATGGAAACATTTGGATTTGTGCCGAATGAGACGTGAGGAATAACCTCCAAATACATCTAACCAAACCCGCGCTCGCTCCGTCTCATACTCACGCATGCACTGTCACGATCTAATGCACTGTAAATGCCGGATTTTTAAAAACAAATAGGCCTACCGGAACACAAAAATTTAAAATCTGACATTTTCCGGAATAGGATCCAGCAGGATCAAATTAAGTACTGGTCATAATACTCACATAAAATGTTTCATGTTAACAACAGTGTGTTTTGCTGCAGCAGCGCTGATGGAAGCAGTTCACGGACTGCGCAGCACATCCACACGCGCCACAGTTACGTTTGGGATAATTTTATTTTAAATGCCATAATGTCAGTTGAAAACATTGCAATAGTGTTTTAAAATACAACAATGAGCACCACGAAACCATTTAAAGAGGCGCGTTCAGCGGAACGCAAAAATTTAAAATCTGACATTTTCCGGAAAAGGATCCAGCAGGATCAAATTAAGTACTGGTCATAATACTCAAATAAAAATGTTTCATGTGAGCAACGGTGTGTTTTGCTGCAGCAGCGCCAATGGAAGCGGTTCACTGACTGCGCAGCACAGCCACACGCGCCACAGTTACGTTTGGGATAATTTTATTTTAAATGCCATAATGTCAGTTGAAAACATTGCAATAGTGTTTTAAAATACAATAACGAGCACCACGAAACCATTTAAAGATGCGCGTTCAGCGCTCTCCGTGTCGGGATAGGAAACAATCAACAAAGTAAAATGATCTCAAACGTATGGCGCGCTCTCTTCATTTTATCAAATGATCATAATCACATCTATTCATTTTACAATCCTGCTAGTAGCATTTTATTCAGACTAAATCCCCTTTAAATCGGGTGAGAAAGCGGGATTTTGCTGCATTAAAGTTAACGATTAATCGATTATTTTATCGTTAATTTAAACGACTATCGATCATGGAAATGGTCGAAAATTGACATCCCTAATCTGTATTAATTCATTTCAAAATCAGCTGACATCTTTATCCACATTTTTAATATTTTCAGTGAATTAAAGGGGTAGTTCACCCAAAAATGAAAATTCAACCATAATTTAATCATCCTCATATTGTTCCAAATTTACTGTATGACGTAGGCTACTTTCTTCTGTTGCACATAAAAGAAGATATTTTGGTTCCATTGTATTAGTCAACATATCTTCTTTTATGTTTCACTGAAGAAAGTCAAACAAATTTGGCAATATGTTGTATTACATATCTGCATTATATATCAGTATTATATTACGGCCATTGGTCACCTTGCTCTCTAGATTCAGGTACTGGCCATTAAAAACATATCAGTCAACTTTTAAAAAATAATATAGATTACCAGCAAAATATGTATTTTGAATATGACAAGTAATGTGATTTATTGATGCACAGATACTAAAATTCTGCCCGATAACAATGAACTAATAATCATTTTCATGTTATGGCTGATAACCGAAATAGACTATTAAAATTAAAATGATCTACTATTTTGTTTAAATCGTGAAAAAATAAACAATTTACACTTTATAATTTTCAGTAGTAAAATGGGTTTTCATTTTGAGATTTACTAGATTACATTTAACGGTTTCATTAAATTGGTGATTTTAAAGATGAACTTTAAGTGAATGTTAGATGACAGTAAATGTCATTTAAATGTAAGAATAATAAGCATGCAACATTAAATTTCCAATATTGACCAATAAAAGTAAAAATCCCCAATATCAGTGGATAACTGATAAGGTGCCAATATATCATGCATCCACAGCGTGATTTAGTGTATCAAACTGAAAACACATTTCAGATCCACACTCCTGGCACTTTTTGCAGAAACTCTGTGAATGTGTGTTTGTGTAGTCTTGCACTGGCTGCATATTTCGGGCCAGCTGGAGATCTAGTCATTAGTGGATTCTCCACAGATGCACTGTTTTTTCCCCACCCCTTTTACCAGACACATTAGGAGTAAAAAAAAAAAAAAAACTCCAGCTACTTTTATTCCTCAAAGCATTATGGAAAACCATGTTGGCAAAATTGTGATATATTTACACCAGGCAGAGTGGTTGCATTCTATGTGACTAAGAGAGGATAAATCACGGTGGATTACATAAGCAAAAACACTCCATGATCCAAACCGCACTAGTAGCTTCTGCTGTGTAACCTCTTGTCATTCAGAAGATACAACATTTAGCTGCTCCTTTGAGCATGGGTGGTCTTGTACAAGTGAACATCACAACACGCACATCCAAAACAAACAGACACACACGTTCTAAATCAGCGGCAGCCCCCTGCCACGGTTAATCCAGGTTATATCAGCTCTTCCTGTCATTAGCTGGCCTGCACTGGGCTTGGATGGAAGGCTGGAAAGGAACAGGGGGTGTTGGTTTGAGGTAATTAGGTCCACCAGGTGCAGCTCTGGGGGCACCAGTCACTGCTCAAATTTATTATTTCCGTTGAGAATTTTTTTTCCTGGCCATTCCAGGAGCCCTCAGTGTGGTGAAGCTCAGAGAGGTTCATTGTTCAGAGGCCTGCAGATCACCCCTGTAGAGCTGACATCTTGAAAGCAGAAGACCTCTGGAGGGTTATTATAATTAACTAAAACCATAAAAAAAAAAACAACATTTTTTTGGAAATAAAATAAACGTTAATGGAAATAAAATATGAAAAATTACTTTATTTTTATGTTTAATAAGATACTAAAATTCTGCCCGATAACAATGAACTAATAATCATTTTCATGTTATGGCTGATAACCGAAATAGACTATTAAAATTAAAATGATCTACTATTTTGTTTAAATCGTGAAAAAATAAACAATTTACACTTTATAATTTTCAGTAGTAAAATGGGTTTTCATTTTGAGATTTACTAGATTACATTTAACGGTTTCATTAAATTGGTGATTTTAAAGATGAACTTTAAGTGAATGTTAGATGACAGTAAATGTCATTTAAATGTAAGAATAATAAGCATGCAACATTAAATTTCCAATATTGACCAATAAAAGTAAAAATCCCCAATATCAGTGGATAACTGATAAGGTGCCAATATATCATGCATCCACAGCGTGATTTAGTGTATCAAACTGAAAACACATTTCAGATCCACACTCCTGGCACTTTTTGCAGAAACTCTGTGAATGTGTGTTTGTGTAGTCTTGCACTGGCTGCATATTTCGGGCCAGCTGGAGATCTAGTCATTAGTGGATTCTCCACAGATGCACTGTTTTTTCCCCACCCCTTTTACCAGACACATTAGGAGTAAAAAAAAAAAAAAAACTCCAGCTACTTTTATTCCTCAAAGCATTATGGAAAACCATGTTGGCAAAATTGTGATATATTTACACCAGGCAGAGTGGTTGCATTCTATGTGACTAAGAGAGGATAAATCACGGTGGATTACATAAGCAAAAACACTCCATGATCCAAACCGCACTAGTAGCTTCTGCTGTGTAAC
Source organism: Sinocyclocheilus anshuiensis (assembly GCF_001515605.1). Lineage (NCBI taxonomy): Eukaryota > Metazoa > Chordata > Actinopteri > Cypriniformes > Cyprinidae > Sinocyclocheilus > Sinocyclocheilus anshuiensis. The sequence goes on from NW_015539845.1 coordinate 269,217, forward strand.
CTCTTGTCATTCAGAAGATACAACATTTAGCTGCTCCTTTGAGCATGGGTGGTCTTGTACAAGTGAACATCACAACACGCACATCCAAAACAAACAGACACACACGTTCTAAATCAGCGGCAGCCCCCTGCCACGGTTAATCCAGGTTATATCAGCTCTTCCTGTCATTAGCTGGCCTGCACTGGGCTTGGATGGAAGGCTGGAAAGGAACAGGGGGTGTTGGTTTGAGGTAATTAGGTCCACCAGGTGCAGCTCTGGGGGCACCAGTCACTGCTCAAATTTATTATTTCCGTTGAGAATTTTTTTTCCTGGCCATTCCAGGAGCCCTCAGTGTGGTGAAGCTCAGAGAGGTTCATTGTTCAGAGGCCTGCAGATCACCCCTGTAGAGCTGACATCTTGAAAGCAGAAGACCTCTGGAGGGTTATTATAATGAACTAAAACCATAAAAAAAAAAACAACAACATTTTTTTGGAAATAAAATAAACGTTAATGGAAATAAAATATGAAAAATTACTTTATTTTTATGTTTAATAAAGTACTAAAATAACAAACTAAATATGAATAAAAACTAGTAGACAATTAAAAAAAAAAAAAAAATTACTAAACACTTGAAATAAAATCCAAAATATAAAAATAAAAACTGGACCTCTGTCCAATATGGTGGAGTTAAGTGTATGTAAAGTGTATGTAAAAAAAAAAATGGTGTAAACTGTATTTTTTATGATAGTCTCCAAACACCAGGAGGATTTAAGTTAGCTAAACAATAATTCTGTGCGCTGTTACCCATTCAACTCCCTAAATCATCTCAACGTCATATTAACACTTTTAATGTGAAACCCTTGGAGGCCACGGCCTGCCAGTTTTAAATTCACGAGTTTAAGAGCTGGAAGTCGAAAAAGAATCGCATAAATTGTCACATCCAGCAAGAGTCTCGGAGGGATGTTTATAAGGACACGTTGCTTACAGAACCCACACGGCACAAGTACGAACAGTAAAAGGTTCAGACACACCCTCTTTCCTTGCATTTACACTGTTGCCATCGTAATACATAACAATCAAACCCTAGAGAGCATTTTAACCACAAACTAGGATTTGATTGAAGACGGAGGAAAATTCAAAGGTGATAAAATATTACAACCTTAAAACTTCACAAGCTCATTTGCTGTAAGCAATGAGGCCTATCGGCAACATTTCTCCACCCAACCTCGCAAATCTCCACTCAGTTTTTCTGGTAGCATGCCATCGCCCCCTACTGGTCACAAGAACACCAATCAATGAACCCACCTCACCCTAGAACGTGAGCTTTGTTTAACCGGGTGTTAATTAAAGCAGAGAATGTCTTTAGCAGCAGGTCCCCAGATGAAGAGGAAGAGAGGCCAAAATCCACCATCCCACTTTGTAATTAGGCTTGCTCCAGGCCTATGTGGGGCCATGCCAGATTTCACACCTCGCCAAGAGCAGAGCTGTGGGTGAGGGAGGGGTTCCATGGGACACTAATTGCCTCATTACTGCACAATAAGTCACTTTAGCCACACTCTCCTTCAGCTAACACCCCGGACACATGCGAGACGTGCGATCAGAGAGCAGAAGAGGTATTAAAACAAGCTCAGCTCAGGTCAGATGCCTGGAATTGATCAACCTCCATCTCATCTGATCAGAGAATGGGGCACCACGGTGTGTTGACACATTTAGTTTAGATGTAAACATGATGGTCCTGAGGGCAATTTAACCTGCTACATAAATCCTACGGTGAAAATAAGCTAAACAAAGGCAGGCAAGCTAAGGCTATCAGTTTTCAGAATGACAGTTTTAAGAGTGCTGAGTGGAACAGCAATGTTTTTCTAGGACATTTTATTTTGTTAGAGTGGGAGTCTTGTGTGTTGCCATTGTGGCAACTCAGCCTCCATTTTGCTTAGTAAAACAATCCTCTGGTCAAACATTCAGTCACAGCAACACTACAACACACACACACACACACACACACACACAAAAATGCAAATCAGCCACAGTGGAATTTAAAGGGCCATGCAGTAATTTTTTGCTAATTAAAAAAGTTTTACACTTTACACAAGGAATGAACACTTCTGAGAAATATCCGTAAAATGTTGTCCACTCACATTAAGGATATATTAGTTTTCTATAAAATCATTTTTTTCTACATGAGACCCCCCCCCATTGACATACAACTGACAGAGTACTAATAATAGCGCTATATGAATTAAGCATATTTTTATTTTTACTTTCAGACAAACCAAAAGCCAACAACACACAAGATATTGTTGAATGAATGATTGAATCCAAGAATGCCCAAAATGGAGAAAACATGGACGAAAAGGAACAAAACAAAACAACAACTTTGCTGTAAACTGGCAGTTAACAGTACGCCAACTTCATTCATCCAGGCCAATAGGTGTCAGTATAAAGTCCAAGATTACATAAGGATACATCTATACTTTCTATATTTCATCTATATTTCTTTAAAAAAAAACAGGATTTGTTTTTAGACAGGATTTGTCATAATCATTGGATTCGAACTTGCTTTGTTGCCTTCATACCTCCGTAAGCTGCTTACAAAGGCAGCATTTTTCAGCTTTTGGATGCAGCCACTGAGTGCGCATTTAACATGCTGATATATTTTGAAATTCAGACCTACTCCTTAATCTTTCTCTATGCACATCCACATTGGTTGTCATAGTAACGACACTAATGTGTGGTGGGTCATCATCTCTTGAGTTTTTTTTGGGGCAGTGAAAGTTTCACTGGTTTCATGTGATATGATAATGATATGATCCCAATAGAAGAGCCTTCAACTTTTCTTTTCCAAACAGAACACTTAATCATACAGTGAAGCTTTGGCAATCATCACCCAACACTTGTGTTATTTTGCAGATGCATTCATTAAACATTTTTTTCAAAACAATTCTAAATACACTAAATATTACAATTTACAATAAGGTTCCATTAGTTAATGTATTAACTAACATGAACAAACAATGAACAACACATTTACAGTGTTTATTAATCTTTGTTAATGAAAACAGAGTCATTCATTGTAAGTTCATGTTAATTCACAGTGCATTAACTAATGTTAACAAGCACAACTTTTGATTTTAATAATGCATTAGTAAATGTTGAAATTAACATCAACTAAGAATAATAAAGGCTGTAGACGTATTGTTCATTCTTAGTTCATTTTAACTAAAGTATTTAACTAATGAACCTTATTGTAAAGTGTTACCATATTTCTGAACACTGACTTTTTGATAACATTTAAAAAGAAATGTATCTTGCTTATTAATATTCAGTTGCCTAAATGTACTTAAAGTTCATTCTTGCTGAAATGCAGTGCATTTACAGTTAAAGGTGCTGGGTGTAATTTTTTTTTGACTGTACTAAAGCATAAAAATACCATATGTTTGCAGATATTCAGGAAACATGTTAAGTTCACACTTGATTCTTTGAAAAACAATGCTACAGCCAGTTTTTTACTGCGAAATGTGTGCTCCGTGTCAGAATGTCTGTTTTTGTTTTGGTCTGTGTGATTCCACCCACTGCCAGTTTACCCAATAGTATTTCGGCACGCTGGGTTGCCAGTTGGCAGAAAACGGTGTATTGCAGCCATAGAAGCCAGCAAACAAACTGGGTCAGAGATTGCATATTCTACCCAGGGCCGGATTTACCTCTTTTCGTGACATAGGCAAAACAAATTTTTTGGGCCCCCCTTCCCTATTAATATAATAGGCCTAATATTACCACCCAAGCAAACAAAAAGCGACGTGGCCACATAAACACTTCGGGAGTGCATTATTTCTCTAATATTTTTAACGGCCTGGAGTCACAATCACACATTAATTGTTCAGATGATTTGTTTCAAGACATCTGATATGTTTCCGTCCTGAAATATTGTGTGTTGAACTAGCTAATTTTTTACGCACCTCATCCCAAACCTTCCGTTGCAAATTCCAAAACGTCATTTTAGAGGCTTGAGCCATTGATATGCAGGCTAAAGCAGTTATTAATGCAGTCTAACGCAGTTATTAGAGAGAGAGAGAGAGCGAAAGAGAGAGAGGGAGAGAGATTAAGTGCGTGTGAATGAATACTTGTGTCTGTGCATCTCTCAGCAGTATTCAGCAGCAGCAGCGTCTACTAATAGCGAATCTTTAAGTTGAACTGCTTCAAGAACCTTGCTACTGAGAAATGACATGTTGCTTTTGCAGCCGCAGCTCTGACAACAAGTTTCTGTCCGCGTCTCCGCGTGTGTGCGCGTCTGTGGGAGAGAACGGGAGAAGGAAAGAGTGTTTTCTGTACATAAAAAAGGTTGAAGACATGGAATTAGTTTGTCATTTTTACCCTATTGTTTGTTATATTTATTTGCTCAATGTCTTCTGGGGTTTTGGTTATTTTACTGTTGTAGATATCCCATAGTATAACAAAAATATTATATATCTCTTCATTGTGTTTGGGACCCCCTAGACAAGCAAGCATAGGCACGTGCCTAGAATGCCTATGCGTAAATCCGGCCCTGATTCTACCTGACCTAAAACGTCTCAGCACCCATCTAAAAATCTCTATGATCAGAGACTTATTAAAACACAAATCAACTTATCAACTTACAGTGTAAGGCTTGTTGCCTACAATTGCCAACTGCCCATTTTCCTGTTGTGTGTCCTCAAGCTGGCAACCCACGTGAGCATCAAGTTTAAGGAGCAGGGGAGAAACAACTCTCTCCAATATTTCGAATGAGGACTGCAGTACCCATTTCCACCACTAACTGTCAATATTTCATACTGCACCTTTAACATTAACAGGGATGTTGGGACACTTTATCAGCTGGTGGCACCCTAGGCAACCACCTAGGTTGTCTATGCCTAGAAACGGCCCTGATCTCAAATTTGTACAGTCTGTACGATCTTTATGACCTATTTGTAAAATGTCTAATTTGAAAACAAGCCCTCTGGGGGCTGCATCTGACACATTAAACTACAGGAAGGCCTAAAACAGATCAGAACAAAAATGACATTTATTATATTAAAAATACTAAAATCTATACTATTTTAATTCTACACTAATTTATCCAAATAAAATAAAATGGATTAGTGAATAATAAAACAGTAATATAAAAATAATTAAATACTAATTTAAATAATTTAAAAACATTTAGCGCTTTGTCTCTTTAAAAAAAAAACGCTTTGTCTCTAGAAATCAGGTTTCTCCTTACAAATTCACTGCATGCGGGCTCTTGCTAGTGTCTACTGGACAGGTAGTGCAACAGTGTTAAATTACAGCAGCAGAGTCCAGATCCAGCCCCCATTGACTGAGATATCCATCAGCACTATAGAGACAGAATCACCGACCATAATGAAAGAGTTATCATGAGAGCATTTTGATTAATATCCTTTTTCAGCTGTGCTCAAAGCAAACCAGGATTCCATCTCATGCTATGCTTACATTTTTGGACTTCACCCCCAGTCATTTCATGCTTACTTTCGCTCTATTTCTGTGTCCAACAGCCAGAAAAACCCGAACACACTGTTGATTTTGTGCAAAGCCTTAACAACCCATTTGATTTACCACACATTTACAAGTACACATCCATACATTTATTTCTGCATTAATTTAGCCTTAAAGGGGTCATATGATGTTGCTAAAAAGAACATTATTTTGTGTATGTGCGACAAGACCAAAACAACGTAAAACCATTATAAATGAGGCATTTGTAGCATCCAGTGGGGACATAATTACGGATTATAATGACTTATACTGTCTTTTTACATGTTGCGTTGCATCTCGCCGCGTAAACATAAAACCATGTCTGCATTTGTGATCGGAGAAACGACAAACAACAAGCGCTACTCTACACTGCTCAAAACTCGCGTTTGAATCATCAGTGGCAAATTCTTTAAATGTGAAAACTTACTTACAGTCTGTGAGTCATAACAGCAGGCATTGTAGGCTACTCTACCAGGTTCAGGAAACAATCCTCCGTAAAATGCGCTGGACACATCTGAATATTTGGGTTGAACTGTTCTGGAACAGTGTTGTAAATACAACTTAACCGCTGATTTCTTCTCTTTTGGAAGGCCAAACAAAACACAGCCCCTTTAACACAAATAGTGATTCAGCGAGGCAATACAGGCTGTATAGGGCCTTGACCCTAAGCATCTGTTCTACTGGATAAAAGTTTTGCAGGCTGGGACTCAACGACATTCCTGACCCCAGTGCAACCCCTGCTCCAGAATGACAACAAATCAGACCCTTATATGCTCCAGTGCAACCTTATGACCTACATCTGCACTTGTAAATAATATAAACCACTACAAAGTGTGGTAAAACATGCCTTAATTTAATCACCTGTGCTTCCGTTCAAATCAAAAATACCCTGGACAAAAAGCAAGTCAGTGTATCAGTAATAGTTTATTATTATTTTTTTTTTTTTGTGGATATACATTTATTATACAACACAGGACAATATTACACAGGACAATTTCTGACTCAAGAGAAAAAAAAAAACAATTAAAAGAAAATTGTTGATTTATAGGCCTATATCAAAATGTGCTTAATTTGTGTAATTGCGATCGTATTTCTTTATTTGATTTCTACATAAAGTATCATTCAGAGGTTAAGGGTAGGTCATATTTTTTTAAAATAAATTAATACTTTTATTTAGTAAGGAAGCGTTAAATTGATTACAAGTGACAGTAAAGACTTTTATAGTTACAAAAAAAAAATTTCAAATAAATTCTGTTATTTTGAACTTTCTACTTATCAAAGAATCCAAAAAGAAAGCAACTTTATTTCTCACAGTTATGACTTAATATCTCACAGCTGTGACTTTACTACAACTTTATTTCTTATAAATGTGTCTATTTCTTGTAGTGTGACTTTATATCTTATAATTATGAATTTTTATCTCACAATGTGATTATTTTATGTAACTGTGACTTTGTTTCTCTATAATTTCAGCTATAGGCTATATCTCACAGTTGTGGTGTTACATAAATCCTTACTTATTATATATAATATATAATAATATTTGTGACAAGACATTTGAGATCTGATAGCTCTGAAATGCAAGCCACCATAGTGTCATATTTCATACAGGACATTGTAATATTGGTGACAAATGATGCGCATGATTCAATAAGTGAATACCTGCTTGCATAGTCATCTGATGCCACTGCTTTGTATTTCGTGCATGTAGTCGTTTAGCCTAATAATGTATTTGTATCGCTGCACATTATTATGACGCATAATGATCATGGCCATTCACACGTACCTGTTACCTTTAGCCATAATACGGAAGCTCTTGTGCTGCGTTAACTAACAAGTATTTAATCACTTCTGTAGAGAATTTAATCCGCTTTATACATGCATTTAGTGTTTATGAACTCCTCAGAGCGGGCGAGATGATGAAGCTCCGTGTCTGCAGGCCTTGCGCTGAAAATAACGTTCCAACTGCAGCACTGCCGCTTGTGTTATCACGTTCAGATAATGAACTACTTTGAAGGGGCTTAACGACGCACGAATGTGTTCGTATCTTGTGCTATCTACACCTAAAAGCGCCACTAAATCGAACAAAACAAACTGAAGTCCCTTCGCTTCAGCACACCTAGCAACAGCGCCGCTGCGACGCAGGAAGTGAGTGAGATTGTGCTTCCGCGAGCGCACTTACCGATGTGATTATCCTCGATGTGCACGATGAGCTCGGCCAGCGACTCGAAATGCAGTCCACAGCCCCCGAACTGGCAATTGTTGGAGAAAAAGGAAGCGGCTGCGATGCCTGTCATGGTTTTTGCTACATTGAGGAGCAGCACGGGGCGAGCGGAAAGGAGATCGCACGCACTCGTCCGGCAGGCAGACAAACAGCGGCGGCAGCAGCAGCTGGAGCAGCGCAGGACGAGAGAGAGAGAGAGAGAGAGAGAGAGAGAGAAGGGACCACTGGCGCACACGTCATACCTGTTGATATGAAATACTGCACACTAGTTCTGCTCCATAAGCCATTGTGCGACTTAAGCCACTTTATTAGTGTTTTTTCACTTCACTACTTGAAATCTTAAAAAAGACTATCTATCTATCTATCTATCTGTCTGTCTGTCTGTCTATATTAATTTTTTAACATATTTTGCCATTTATCATAAAGGTATCAAAAAGTATGGACAGAAGAAGCCACAAACTGTGAAATTCTGATTTAATTGCATCACTCTTAACAATTAGTAGCCTATAATTTATAAAATATTGAATTATAAATTATATGAGCTTAAATATAATTATGTAATTGATATTTATAAATTAATAAGCTTTTAAAAAGTTCCCTAATTGAACCCAAACTTGAAAATTGTGTGAGTGTGTGTGTGTGTGTGTGTGTGTGTGTGTGTGTGTTTGCAAAGCGGGAAACTGACTTTGATTATGTGCTTTGCAAATACAGAGAAACATTTCTGTGGTTGGGTGAGGTGGTCTCCCAAACGTAATAAAAAAAAGTTTGTGTAAAATGTAAAATAACTAAATAACTGTTCATAGGAAGTAAATGCAGTGCAGTAGAAATCCACATGGTGGCAGTGTGGAATTACCAACGGAAATGCTCCTTTCAACAACAATGACATTTCAGATTCGAAGCAGAGCATCCTCTTAATAAACGCTGTAATATCACTGTACCAAATCATGGTGGTACCATAGTACTTTTTGAAAAAAATTTTTTTTAATAAATAAGTAAAAAATGCCTAAATAAACGTTTGCTATTTATATTTAGAATGGAAGATGGTCAAGGTCAACATATGATGATCTGTATTCAATAAATATAATTTTATAAATTAAAACTTGAATGATTTTGAGCTTCTCTACTATCATCAAGCTCCTAAGGTATCTCCTAAAGCTCCTAAACCCAACATCACTGTTAGTTTGTATGATCAAGCTTCTCATTCAGCTCAAGCATTCCCCCATTTGGCATTTTGCACAGTCTGCATACGGTACGTTCAATATTCTATACATTTAGCCGCAAATAAATTCACTTCTTGAGGCAGAAAGGCTATAAATGGCCGTGTGGTCACACAGATGACTTGATCACTATAGCGTTTCTCTGTCGGTAATAGAAAGCTCCAGTGGTGTGGACTACATTATGGCTGTTTTCTTTCCTCTTGCGTTCACATCCATGTGCTTCATCCCTCTCTCCCACTCTCTTGCCGCCTCTGTTTTTCCACGATTTCCTGTTCACGTTTGTTGGCAGAGGTTGTTGGTGCTGGTGTTGTGCCCAGTACTGTGTAAAGGGGACCTTGTTGGGTTGGGCCCCATTTAGGTACTCGCCACAGCCGAGCGCAGCATGGGCAGCTGTGCACCCTGATCGGCCTGCTTTTTCCAGCAGCGCTGGAGCACGCTGTAAGCCATGTCTGTGAAAGCATTACATCATTGACTCGCTCTGTTTTGAGGCTCTCCAGAGCTTACAGCCTTCAATTTTGCTTTCAATTCTGTTACCCTTCAGATTTTTTAAAATAGTCAAATTTGTCACCCTGAGACTTTTGCGATTATTGATGAGATTCAGATCCTTTTGTTTAAGGTCACATATTTGGGGGAAAGTTGACTTTTCAATATCTCAGTATATTTTCATGTTAGCCTATTTATCCTTTGCGCCTATGACAGCAACAGGAAGTAGATGGCTTAAAGTTGCTAATAGTATAAAGCCTACAGTATCATATTTGATACTTCTAAAGACTCTGAATTATCAACATGGTCAACACTTCACCCCCTAAATTGATTGGACACAATCTACATCTGATTGACAGTTTATACTTTTTTAGCAAGTAAAAGGATGTTTAGTATAATTCCAACAACGTCCAGGTCGAGGTACAAGTGTCTTTTTGCTGTGAAATTTAATTAATAAAGTAAACATAAGAATACATTTTATATTGTTAGTAATATTTCAAGATGAACACTGAAGAAACATAGGTTTACTTGATTATCCATACATAATTTTTATTGATTTACATTACAATATTATTCAATAACTGCACCATACTGTATCAGCCATAAAAGCCTGATGTATCAAATATGATGCAAAACATAAAACACATATGCAAACTTTAATATATATATTGTGTGTGTGTGTGTGGATAGATAGATAGATAGATAGATAGATAGATAGATAGATAGAGATAGATTTTAGAAAGATCAGGCTTTATTTGGTTGAAACCCTTAGACAATTTAAAAGCAGCCTCCTCCCTTATAAAACATGAGTTGCGATCAGCTGCTCTTCATTTACGGCTGTTCTTTTTACCATATTGTCCTAAATCTGGTTCAAGATCACACAAACAGAAGCTATTCTGTGAAGACTGATAGGGTAAAGACACTGGCATTGAATATTTTGGTATTACAAAGGTCCACAAAGTGTAATTAGGTCTCCTAGTGTTACCAAACATAAAACCCCAGACCCTATTAAGGAAGCAAATGACATAATGTTCAGAAACATAACTATTATAAATACTGGCCTTCCCTCGTTGGCAGCGGAAAATGCAGAATTCAGACGTGCATGGCATCATGCCCTCACCGCTGCAGTCATACTGTATAAACTACTCAGAAATGCTGTCGTTCATTATGTAATGGCTGCATTGTTCACTTCAAATGGTTCCAGTGCACATTTTGTTGGTAATAGCATTATAATGTGCTGTGTGGTTTTTAAACGCTTGAGTGTGGTACAGTGGTAGGCCTGTAGTATTTGTCAAAAGGTTGCCACAGGTTTTGAAATCACATGCAAGTCCTCAGGATTTTGGTTTTATTTTACCTGATTGCTTAATATACATTTCGAATGGGCTTTTCAAACTGCTCTTAAGCCCAGGTTATCATGTTTTAAACCTACACTCCGGTAAAGCATTTTACACATGTAATTTTGGAGAACAGGGATAGCACTGTTTTCTCGTTTTCTTTCTTTGTTTTAGAATGCAAGGGCCACCTGTTCAGCAAGTAACAACCAATCATAAACTGAACCTCATTAAATATTAATTCACTTTGCACAGTTACAGAAACATTCACACACTGTATTTTGTTTCAGCATTTGTGGGAAAATGTGTTAATTGGAGTGAAGAACAGACTTTACATTTTACAGTATTTATGGTCCAAAAAGTCTGTTCAGGACAAACTAGATGGTGCAGTCAGGAATAAGCAAAACAGATGCATAATACGAAGTTATTTAAAGTCACAATATAATGGAAGTAGTGACCGATCTTTTTTCTGTATTTTGACATACATCTGAGTCAAACCGATTATCGGGGGAAAAAAAAAAGTGACTGTTTTTACTGGACGATCCGGTTATGACATTCTGAGAATTTTTTTCTAAAGAATTAATAAATCATTCACATTAAAAAAAAGCGTGAATGAATCATTCACATTAAGATCTATAACATTCATTCAGAAAAGTGATTGTGTGAATTTTCATTTCATGTCGATTTCAAACAGGTTGTTTGAATTTGTAAATGAGAGCATTAACCCATTCTTTATAAATGTAAACCGTGAAATATTGATACAGGATCAGTAAAATTGATCAGTGTGAAATCCATGACTTGGTGTTAACAATCTTTTGTAAAAAGATGGAATTTCTGCTGGCTCCAAAATCTAGATGACCTCTTATAGTGCAGAGTAATGCAGTTTCATTGTGACATCACTTCCTCTGACATTTGCACTAAATGAAGTGCAGGGCAACTTTCCATATCAAATAATGTTTGTTTCTTTCTAAAAGTGTTCTCCTGAGGTAGACCACCATTTCGAGCAAAACAAAGAGTATTGTTGGGGGAGTAGATTTGTGTTATTACACAAAGCATACCTCAACATTTCCATCCCTGCAGGCACTTCAAGACATGAAGATGACTCAACTGAGAGAGGCTGGAACATTCCATCAAGAAGATGAACCAGCCAATCTAATGATCATTCTTAGAAGCATTCAAACCTGAGGCAAAATGCTGCTTAAACAAATCTGAATTAAGAATTCAAACAGCCATGTATGTTTTTCTTTGAGATGTGTATTTTATGACTATTAGTTGCATTCAAGTGAATGTAAAATACATCTTGAGTTATGACATAATACTGGATTCAAACAACTGCCAAAATTAGATACACTTCTGGCCCTTATGATACATCTGGTTACATGTCATGGTCAGCCACACACACACACACACACACACACACACACACACACACACACACACACACACAGAGA